>NC_133138.1:90461089-90708190 GCF_048418815.1 Hemitrygon akajei | reverse complement strand
TCAACATATGACAGTCCCGCCATTCCGGGAATTAACCTTGTGAACCTACGCTGCACTCCCTCAATAGCAAGAATGTCCTTCCTCAAATTTGGAGACCAAAACTGCACACAATACTCCAGGTGGGGTCTCACCAGGGCCCTGTACAGCTGCAGAAGGACCTCTTTACTCCTATACTCAATTCCTTTTGTTATAAAGGCCAGCATGCCATTAGCTTTCTTCACTGCCTGCTGTACCTGCATGCTTGCTTTCATTGACTGATGTACAAGAACACCTAGATCTCATTGTACTTCCCCTTTTCCTAACGACTCCATTTAGATAGTAATCTGCCTTCCTGTTCTTGCCACCAAAGTGGATTACCTCACATTTATCCATATTAAACTGCATCTGCCATACATTCGCCCACTCACCCAACCTGTCCAAGTCACCCTGCATTCTCATAATATCCTCCTGACATTTCACACTGCCACCCAGCTTTGTGTCATCAGCAAATTTACTAATATTACTTTTAATCCCTTCATCTAAATCATTAATGTATATTGTAAACAGCTGCGGTCCCAGCACCAAACCTTGCGGTACCCCACTGGTCACAGCCTGCCATTCCGAAAGGGACCCGTTAATCACTACTCTTTGTTTCCTGTCAGCCAGCCAATTTTCAATCCGTCAGTACTCTGCCCCCAATACCATGTGCCCTAATTTTGCCCACTAATCTCCTATGTGGGACTTTATCAAAAGCTTTCTGGAAGTCCAGGTACACTACATCCACTGGCTCTCCCTTGTCCATTTTCATAGTTACATCTTCAAAAAGTTCCAGAAGATTAGTCAAGCATGATTTTCCCTTCATAAATCCATGCTGACTCGGACTGATCCTTCTACTGCTATCCAAATGTGTCGTAATTTCCTCTTTTATAATTGACTCCAGCATCTTTCCCACCACTGACGTCAGGCTAACCGGTCTATAATTCCCTGTTTTCTCTCTCCCTCCTTTCTTGAAAAGTGGGACAACATTAGCCACCCTCCAATCCACAGGAACTGATCCTGAATCTATAGAACATTGGAAAATGATTACCAATGCGTCCACGATTTCTAGAGCCACCTCTTTAAGTACCCTGGGATGCAGACCATCAGGTCCCGGGGACTTATCAGCCTTCAGATTCAACAGTCTATCCAACACCGTTTCTTGCCTAATATAAATTTCCTTCAGTTCATCCTTTACCGTAGTTCCTTTGGCCACTATTACATCTGGGAGATTGTTTGTGTCTTCCCTAGTGAAGACAGATCCAAAGTACCTGTTCAACTCATCTGCCATTTCCTTGTTCCCCATAATAAATTCACCTGTTTCTGTCTTCAATGGCCCAATTTTTGGTCTTAACTATTTTTTTGCTATTCACATACCTAAAGAAGTTTTTACTATCCTCCTTTATATTCTTGGCTAGTTTACCTTTGTACCTCATTTTTTCTTGGTGTATTGCCTTTTTTGTTATCTTCTGTTACTCTTTAAGAGCTTCCCAGTCCTCCGGTTTCCCGCTCATCTTTGCTATGTTATACTTCTTCTCTTCTATTTTTATATTGCCCTTTACTTCCCTCGTCAGCCACGGCCGCCCCTTACTCCCCTTAGGATCTTTCTTCCTCTTTGGAATGAACCGATCCTGCACCTTCTGCATTATTCCCAGAAATACCTGCCATTGTTGTTCCACTGTCTTCCCTGCTAGGGTATTGTTCCATTGAACTTTGGCCAGCTCCTCCCTCATAGCTCCATAGTTCCCTTTGTTCAACTGTAATACTGACACGTCCGATTTTCCCTTCTTCTTCTCAAATTGTAGGTTAAAACATATCATATTATGGTCACTACCTCCTAATGGTTCCTTTACCTCGAGGTCCCTGATCAAATCTGGTTCATTGCACAACACTAAATCTAGAATTGCCTTCTCCCTGGTAGGCTCCAGTACAAGCTGTTCTAAGAATCCATCTCGGAGGCACTCCACAAACTCCCTTTCTTGGGGTCCAGTACCATTCTGATTCTCCCAGTCTACCTGCATGTTGAAATCCCCCATGACAATTGTATCATTACCTTTGCGACATGCCAATTTTAACTCTTCATTCAACTTGCACCCTACATCCAGACTGCTGTTTGGGGGCCTGTAGATAACTCCCATTAGGGTCTTTCTACCCTTAGAATTTCTCAAAAGAGGATCCTGCTACATTACCCACCCTTTCTGCAGCTGTAATAGTATCCCTGACCAGTAATGCCACCCTTCCTCCCTTTTCCCCCCTCTCTATCCCTTTTAAAGTACTGAAATCTAGGAAAATTACTACATCATAATTCCATGTATGTATCCAAACTCTCAGTTCATCATCTTTGTTCCTGATGCTTCTTGCATTGTAGTACACTCACTTTAGCCCTTCTACCTTACTACATTTACACCCTTTATTTGGCTTCTCTTTCCTCAAAGCCTCTCTATATGTTAGATCTGGCTTTACTCCATGGACCTCTTTCACTGCTCTATCGCTCTGGGTCCCATCCCCCTTGCAAATTAGTTTAAACCCTCCCAAACCATGCTAGCAAACCTACCTGCAAGGATATTGCTCCCCCTCGAGTTCAGGTGCAACCCATCCAATCTGTACAGGTCCCACCTTCCCCAGAAAAGATCCCAATGGTCCAAAAATCTAAAACCCTGCCCCCCGCACCAACTCCTCAGGCACGCATTCAACTGCCATCTCCTCCAATTCTTACCATCACTATCACGTAGTACTGGCAGCAATCCTGAGAACGCCACCCTTGGTCCTGTTCTTCAGCCTTCTGCCTAGTTCCCGAAACTCACACTTCAGGACCTCATCCCTCTTCCTGCCTATGTCGTTGGTACCAACATGTATCACAACTTCTGGTTGCTTTCCCTCTGGTACCAGGATGTCATGCGCCCAGTCAGAAACATCCCGGACCCTGGCACCCGGGAGGCAACAAACCATGCGGGTGTCCTTCTCACGTCCACAGAATCTTCTGTCTGCTCCCCTGACTATAGAGTCTCCAATGACGACAGCTCTCCTCTTCTCCGTCCCATCCTTCTGTATCACAGAGTCAGACTCAGTGCCAGAGGCCCTGCCACCGTGGCTCACCCCTGGTCGGTCATCCTCGCCAACAGTATCCAGGACGGTAAGCTTATTATTCAGGGGATTGGCTACAGGGGTGCTCTGGACTACCTGTCTACTCACCTTCGCTTTCCCCCCTCGGACTGTCACCCAATGACCTGCTTCCTGCAGCCTAGGTGTGACTGCCTCCCTGTAGCTCTCATCTATGACTGCCTCATTTTCCCATATGAGTCGAAGGTCATCCAGCTGCTGCTCCAGATTCCTCACACTGTCTTCCAGATCACCCAGCCGCAAGCACTTCTGGCAGATGTGACTCTGCGGGAGAGGTGAGTTCCCCCAAGACTGCCACATCTCACAGGAGAGGCACATAACCGTCTCAGGAGGCATTGTAAAGACTAACTGGGAACAAACTCATCCTCCAACTCTTCTCATCGAAGCCTCTCGAGTCAAAGCCTCAAAACTCCACTCACTCACTGGCCACTTTCGGATGGTATTACTCATCCTTTTTCTTACTCTCTCTCCCTCACACATTGACACACTCTCTCATACGCTCTGCAATTCCATCCCATCGAATCTCACTCTCACCTTTACAGAGTGTATCCTTCACTAACAAGCACTCCTTTATAGCCCAGACACTCTCTGTGACCATTATAGTCACTACTTCCCACAACATGCTCTCTCTCCCCACGCACCAACTTTTCTCTTCTTTGCCGTCTACACTGGCACTTGTTGCCTCACACATGCACACTCATTCCATCACACACTGACACACTCGCTCACATGCACTAAGACTCTCTCAGACTGACGTTGGGTCTGACTCACACTGACACACTCTCTCTCCCTCTCACACACTGACACTCTCCCTCACAAACACACACACTGACAAACTCCCTCACAAACACACACACTGACACTCTCCCTCCCTCTCACACACTGACAATCTCCCTCCCTCTCACACACTGACACTCTCCCTCCCTCTCACACACTGACAATCTCCCTCACAAACACACACACTGACACTCTCCCTCCCTCTCACACACTGACACTCTCCCTCCCTCTCACACCCTGACACCCTCCCTCCCTCTCACACACTGACAATCTCCCTCCCTCTCACACACTGACAATCTCCCTCCCTCTCACAAACTGACACTCTCCCTCCCTCTCACTCACTGACAATCTCCCTCACAAACACACACACTGACAAACTCTCTCCCTCTCACACACTGACAATCTCCCTCCCTCTCACACACTGACACTCTCCCTCCCTCTCACTCACTGACAATCTCCCTCACAAACACACACACTGACACTCTCCCTCCCTCTCACACACTGACACTCTCCCTCACAAACACACACACTGACAAACTTTCTCCCTCTCACACACTGACAATCTCCGTCCCTGTCACACACTGACAATCTCCCTCACAAACACACACTGACAATCTCCCTCACAAACACACACACTGACACTCTCCCTCCCTCTCACACACTGACAATCTCCCTCACAAACACACACTGACAATCTCCCTCACAAACACACACACTGACAATCTCCCTCCCACTCACACACTGACACTCTCCCTCCCTCTCACACACTGACAATCTCCCTCACAAACACACACCCTGACACTCTCCCTCCCTCTCACACACTGACACTCTCCCTCCCTCTCACACACTGACACTCTCCCTCACAAACACGCACACTGACAAACTCCCTCCCTCTCACACACTGACACTCTCCCTCACAAACACACACTGACAATCTCCCTCACAATCACACACACTGACACTCTCCCTCCCTCTCACACACTGACAATCTCCCTCACAAACACACACTGACAATCTCCCTCACAAACACACACACTGACAATCTCCCTCCCTCTCACACACTGACACTCTCCCTCCCTCTCACACACTGACACTCTCCCTCACAAACACACACTGACACTCTCCCTCCCTCTCACACACTGACACTCTCCCTCACAAACACACACTGACACGCTCCCTCCCTCTCACACACTGACAATCTCCCTCACAAACACACACACTGACAAACTCTCTCCCTCTCACACACTGACAATCTCCCTCACAAACACACACACTGACACTCTCCCTCCCTCTCACACACTGACACTCTCCCTCACAAACACACACACTGACACTCTCCCTCCCTCTCACACATTGACAATCTCGCTCCCTCTCACACACTGACAATCTCCCTCACAAACACACACACTGACAAACTCCCTCCCTCTCACACACTGACAATCTCCCTCCCTCTCACACACTGACACTCTCTCTCCCTCTCACACACTGACACTCTCCCTCACAAACACACACACTGACACTCTCACTCCCTCTCACACACTGACAATCTCCCTCACAAACACACACACTGACACTCTCCCTCCCTCTCACACACTGACAATCTCCCTCACAAACACAAACACTGACACTCTCCCTCCCTCTCACACACTGACACTCTCTCTCACTCTCACACACTGACACTCTCCCTCACAAACACACACACTGACACTCTCCCTCCCTCTCACACACTGACACTCTCCCTCCCTCTCACACACTGACACTCTCTCTCCCTCTCACACACTGACAAGCTCCCTCCCTCTCACACACTGACACTCTCCCTCCCTCTCACACACTGACATTCTCCCTCACAAACACACACTGATACTCTCCCTCCCTCTCACACACTGACAATCTCCCTCCCTCTCACACACTGACACTCTTCTCCCTCTCACACACTGACAATCTCCCTCACAAACACACACACTGACAAACTCCCTCCCTCTCACACACTGACAATCTGCCTCACAAACACACACACTGACACTCTCCCTCCCTCTCACACACTGACACTCTCCCTCACAAACACACACACTGACAATCTCCCTCCCTCTCACACACTGACACTCTCCCTCCCTCTCACACACTGACACTCTCCCTCCCTCTCACACACTGACAATCTCCCTCCCTCTCACACACTGACTCTCTCTCCCACTCACACTGACAGTCAATCTCTCACACTCAAATTTTGTCTCTTGCCCTGACGCTCTCTCTCACACACTGACAGCCTCCATCCCTCTCACACACTGACAATCTCCCTCACAAACACACACACTGACACTCTCCCTCCCTCTCACACACTGACAATCTCCCTCACAAACACACACACTGACACTCTCCCTCCCTCTCACACACTGACAATCTCCCTCACAAACACACACACTGACACTCTCCCTCCCTCTCACACACTGACACTCTCTCTCCCTCTCACACACTGACACTCTCCCTCCCTCTCACACACTGACAATCTCCCTCACAAACACACACACTGACGCTCTCCCTCCCTCTCACACACTGACAATCTCCCTCACAAACACACACACTGACACTCTCCCTCCCTCTCACACACTGACAATCTCCCTCACAAACACACACACTGACACTCTCCCTCCCTCTCACACACTGACACTCTCCCTCCCTCTCACACACTGACACTCTCTCTCCCTCTCACACACTGACGCTCTCCCTCCCTCTCACACAATGACAATCTCCCTCCCTCTCACACACTGACACTCTCTCTCCCTCTCACACACTGACAAACTCCCTCCCTCTCGCACACTGACAATCTCCCTCACAAACACACACACTGACACTCTCCCTCCCTCTCACACACTGACACTCTCCCTCCCTCTCACACACTGACACTCTCTCTCCCTCTCACACACTGACGCTCTCCCTCCCTCTCACACAATGACACTCTCCCTCCCTCTCACACAATGACAATCTCCCTCACAAACACACACACTGACACTCTCCCTCCCTCTCACACACTGACACTCTCCCTCCCTCTCACACACTGACACTCTCTCTCCCTCTCACACACTGACGCTCTCCCTCCCTCTCACACAATGACAATCTCCCTACCTCTCACACACTGACACTCTCCCTCACAAACACACACACTGACACTCTCCCTCCCTCTCACACACTGACACTCTCTCTCCCTCTCACACACTGACACTCTCCCTCCCTCTCACACACTGACACTCTCTCTCCCTCTCACACACTGACACTCTCCCTCCCTCTCACACACTGACACTCTCCCTCACAAACACACACACTGACACTCTCCCTCCCTCTCACACACTGACACTCTCCCTCACAAACACACACACTGACACTCTCCCTCCCTTTCACACATTGACAATCTCCCTCCCTCTCACACACTGACAATCTCCCTCACAAACACACACACTGACACTCTCCCTCCCTCTCACACACTGACAATCTCCCTCACAAACACACACCCTGACACTCTCCCTCCCTCTCACACACTGACACTCTCCCTCCCTCTCACACACTGACACTCTCTCTCCCTCTCACACACTGACAAACTCCCTCCCTCTCACACACTGACAATCTCCCTCCCTCTCACACACTGACACTCTCCCTCCCTCTCACACACTGACATTCTCCCTCACAAACACACACTGATACTCTCCCTCCCTCTCACACACTGACAATCTCCCTCCCTCTCACACACTGACACTCTCTCTCCCTCTCACACACTGACAATCTCCCTCACAAACACACACACTGACAAACTCTCTCCCTCTCACACACTGACAATCTCTCTCACAAACACACACACTGACACTCTCCCTCCCTCTCACACACTGACAATCTCCCTCACAAACACACACACTGACACTCTCCCTCCCTCTCACACACTGACAATCTCCCTCCCTCTCACACACTGACAATCTCCCTCACAAACACACACACTGACACTCTCCCTCCCTCTCACACACTGACACAATCCCTCCCTCTCACACACTGACACTCTCCCTCACAAACACACACACTGACAAACTCTCTCCCTCTCACACACTGACAATCTCCCTCCCTCTCACACACTGACACTCTCCCTCCCTCTCACACACTGACAATCTCCCTCACAAACACAGACACTGACACTGTCCCTCCCTCTCACACACTGACAATCTCCCTCACAAACACACACTGACAATCTCCCTCACAAACACACACACTGACAATCTCCCTCCCTCTCACACACTGACACTCTCCCTCCCTCTCACACACTGACACTCTCCCTCACAAACACACACTGACACTCTCCCTCCCTCTCAAAAACTGACACTCTCCCTCACAAACACACACTGACACGCTCCCTCCCTCTCACACACTGACAATCTCCCTCACAAACACACACACTGACAAAGTCTCTCCCTTTCACACACTGACAATCTCCCTCACAAACACACACACTGACACTCTCCCTCCCTCTCACACATTGACAATCTCCCTCCCTCTCACACACTGACAATCTCCCTCACAAACACACACACTGACAAACTCCCTCCCTCTCACACACTGACACTCTCTCTCCCTCTCACACACTGACACTCTCCCTCACAAACACACACACTGACACTCTCCCTCCCTCTCACACACTGACAATCTCCCTCACAAACACACACACTGACAATCTCCCTCACAAACACAAACACTGACACTCTCCCTCCCTCTCACACACTGACACTCTCTCTCCCTCTCACACACTGACACTCTCCCTCACAAACACACACACTGACACTCTCCTTCCCTCTCACACACTGACACTCTCTCTCCCTCTCACACACTGACAAGCTCCCTCCCTCTCACACACTGACACTCTCCCTCCCTCTCACACACTGACATTCTCCCTCACAAACACACACTGATACTCTCCCTCCCTCTCACACACTGACAATCTCCCTCCCTCTCACACACTGACACTCTCTCTCCCTCTCACACACTGACATTCTCCCTCACAAACACACACTGATACTCTCCCTCCCTCTCACACACTGACAATCTCCCTCCCTCTCACACACTGACAAACTCTCTCCCTCTCACACACTGTCAATCTCTCTCACAAACACACACACTGACACTCTCCCTCCCTCTCACACACTGACAATCTCCCTCCCTCTCACACACTGACTCTCTCTCCCACTCACACTGACAGTCAATCTCTCACACTCAAATTTTGTCTCTTGCCCTGACTCTCTCTCTCACACACTGACACTCTCCATCCCTCTCACACACTGACAATCTCCCTCATAAACACACACACTGACACTCTCCCTCCCTCTCACACAATGACAAACTCTCTCCCTCTCACACACTGACAATCTCCCTCACAAACACACACACTGACACTCTCCCTCCCTCTCACACACTGACACTCTCTCTCCCTCTCACACACTGACACTCTCCCTCACAAACACACACACTGACACTCTCCCTCCCTCTCACACACTGACACTCTCCCTCACAAACACACACACTGACACTCTCCCTCCCTCTCACACATTGACAATCTCCCTCCCTCTCACACACTGACAATCTCCCTCACAAACACACACACTGACACTCTCCCTCCCTCTCACACACTGACAATCTCCCTCACAAACACACACCCTGACACTCTCCCTCCCTCTCACACACTGACATTCTCCCTCACAAACACACACTGATACTCTCCCTCCCTCTCACACACTGACAATCTCCCTCCCTCTCACACACTGACACTCTCTCTCCCGCTCACACACTGACAATCTCCCTCACAAACACACACACTGACAAACTCTCTCCCTCTCACACACTGACAATCTCTCTCACAAACACACACACTGACACTCTCCCTCCCTCTCACACACTGACAATCTCCCTCACAAACACACACACTGACACTCTCCCTCCCTCTCACACACTGACAATCTCCCTCCCTCTCACACACTGACAATCTCCCTCACAAACACACACACTGACACTCTCCCTCCCTCTCACACACTGACACAATCCCTCCCTCTCACACACTGACACTCTCCCTCACAAACACACACACTGACAAACTCTCACCCTCTCACACACTGACAATCTCCCTCCCTCTCACACACTGACACTCTCCCTCCCTCTCACACACTGACAATCTCCCTCACAAACACACACACTGACACTGTCCCTCCCTCTCACACACTGACATTCTCCCTCACAAACACACACTGACAATCTCCCTCACAAACACACACACTGACAATCTCCCTCCCTCTCACACACTGACACTCTCCCTCCCTCTCACACACTGACACTCTCCCTCACAAACACACACTGACACTCTCCCTCCCTCTCACAAACTGACACTCTCCCTCACAAACTCACACTGACACGCTCCCTCCCTCTCACACACTGACAATCTCCCTCACAAACACACACACTGACAAAGTCTCTCCCTCTCACACACTGACAATCTCCCTCACAAACACACACACCGACACTCTCCCTCCCTCTCACACACTGACACTCTCCCTCACAAACACACACACTGACACTCTCCCTCCCTCTCACACATTGACAATCTCCCTCCCTCTCACACACTGACAATCTCCCTCACAAACACACACACTGACAAACTCCCTCCCTCTCACACACTGACACTCTCTCTCCCTCTCACACACTGACACTCTCCCTCACAAACACACACACTGACACTCTCCCTCCCTCTCACACACTGACAATCTCCCTCACAAACACACACACTGACAATCTCCCTCACAAACACAAACACTGACACTCTCCCTCCCTCTCACACACTGACACTCTCTCTCCCTCTCACACACTGACACTCTCCCTCACAAACACACACACTGACACTCTCCTTCCCTCTCACACACTGACACTCTCCCTCCCTCTCACACACTGACACTCTCTCTCCCTCTCACACACTGACAAGCTCCCTCCCTCTCACACACTGACACTCTCCCTCCCTCTCACACACTGACATTCTCCCTCACAAACACACACTGATACTCTCCCTCCCTCTAACACACTGACAATCTCCCTCCCTCTCACACACTGACACTCTCTCTCCCTCTCACACACTGACAATCTCCCTCACAAACACACACACTGACAAACTCTCTCCCTCTCACACACTGTCAATCTCTCTCACAAACACACACACTGACACTCTCCCTCCCTCTCACACACTGACAATCTCCCTCACAAACACACACACTGACACTCTCCCTCCCTCTCACACACTGACAATCTCCCTCCCTCTCACACACTGACTCTCTCTCCCACTCACACTGACAGTCAATCTCTCACACTCAAATTTTGTCTCTTGCCCTGACTCTCTCTCTCACACACTGACACTCTCCATCCCTCTCACACACTGACACTCTCCCTCACAAACACACACACTGACAAACTCTCTCCCTCTCACACACTGACAATCTCCCTCACAAACACACACACTGACAAACTCTCTCCCTCTCACACACTGACAATCTCACTCACAAACACACACACTGACACTCTCCCTCCCTCTCACACACTGACAATCTCCCTCACAAACACACACCCTGACACTCTCCCTCCCTCTCACACACTGACATTCTCCCTCACAAACACACACTGATACTCTCCCTGCCTCTCACACACTGACAATCTCCCTCCCTCTCACACACTGACACTCTCTCTCCCTCTCACACACTGACAATCTCCCTCACAAACACACACACTGACAAACTCTCTCCCTCTCACACACTGACAATCTCTCTCACAAACACACACACTGACACTCTCCCTCCCTCTCACACACTGACAATCTCCCTCACAAACACACACACTGACAATCTCCCTCACAAACACACACACTGACACTCTCCCTCCCTCTCACACACTGACACTCTCCCTCCCTCTCACACACTGACAATCTCCCTCCCTCTCACACACTGACAATCTCCCTCACAAACACACACACTGACACTCTCCCTCCCTCTCACACACTGACACAATCCCTCCCTCTCACACACTGACACTCTCCCTCACAAACACACACACTGACAAACTCTCTCCCTCTCACACACTGACAATCTCCCTCCCTCTCACACACTGACACTCTCCCTCCCTCTCACACACTGACAATCTCCCTCACAAACACACACACTGACACTGTCCCTCCCTCTCACACACTGACAATCTCCCTCACAAACACACACTGACAATCTCCCTCACAAACACACACACTGACAATCTCCCTCCCTCTCACACACTGACACTCTCCCTCCCTCTCACACACTGACACTCTCCCTCACAAACACACACTGACACTCTCCCTCCCTCTCACAAACTGACACTCTCCCTCACAAACACACACTGACACGCTCCCTCCCTCTCACACACTGACAATCTCCCTCACAAACACACACACTGACAAAGTCTCTCCCTCTCACACACTGACAATCTCCCTCACAAACACACACACCGACACTCTCCCTCCCTCTCACACACTGACACTCTCCCTCACAAACACACACACTGACACTCTCCCTCCCTCTCACACACTGACAATCTCCCTCACAAACACACACACTGACAAACTCCCTCCCTCTCACACACTGACACTCTCTCTCCCTCTCACACACTGACACTCTCCCTCACAAACACACACACTGACACTCTCCCTCCCTCTCACACACTGACAATCTCCCTCACAAACACACACACTGACAATCTCCCTCACAAACACAAACACTGACACTCTCCCTCCCTCTCACACACTGACACTCTCTCTCCCTCTCACACACTGACACTCTCCCTCACAAACACACACACTGACACTCTCCTTCCCTCTCACACACTGACACTCTCCCTCCCTCTCACACACTGACACTCTCTCTCCCTCTCACACACTGACACTCTCCCTCCCTCTCACACACTGACAAGCTCCCTCCCTCTCACACACTGACACTCTCCCTCCCTCTCACACACTGACATTCTCCCTCACAAACACACACTGATACTCTCCCTCCCTCTAACACACTGACAATCTCCCTCCCTCTCACACACTGACACTCTCTCTCCCTCTCACACACTGACAATCTCCCTCACAAACACACACACTGACACTCTCCCTCCCTCTCACACACTGACAATCTCCCTCACAAACACACACACTGACACTCTCCCTCCCTCTCACACACTGACAATCTCCCTCCCTCTCACACACTGACTTTCTCTCCCACTCACACTGACAGTCAATCTCTCACACTCAAATTTTGTCTCTTGCCCTGACTCTCTCTCTCACACACTGACACTCTCCATCCCTCTCACACACTGACAATCTCCCTCACAAACACACACACTGACACTCTCCCTCCCTCTCACACACTGACAATCTCCCTCACAAACACACACACTGACACTCTCCCTCCCTCTCACACACTGACACTCTCTCTCCCTCTCACACACTGACACTCTCCCTCACAAACACACACACTGACACTCTCCCTCCCTCTCACACACTGACACTCTCCCTCACAAACACACACACTGACACTCTCCCTCCCTCTCACACATTGACAAACTCCCTCCCTCTCACACACTGACAATCTCCCTCACAAACACACACCCTGACACTCTCCCTCCCTCTCACACACTGACATTCTCCCTCACAAACACACACTGATACTCTCCCTCCCTCTCACACACTGACAATCTCCCTCCCTCTCACACACTGACACTCTCTCTCCCTCTCACACACTGACAATCTCCCTCACAAACACACACACTGACAAATTCTCTCCCTCTCACACACTGACAATCTCTCTCACAAACACACACACTGACACTCTCCCTCCCTCTTACACACTGACACAATCCCTCCCTCTCACACACTGACACTCTCCCTCACAAACACACACACTGACAAACTGTCTCCCTCTCACACACTGACAATCTCCCTCCCTCTCACACACTGACACTCTCCCTCCCTCTCACACACTGACACTCTCTCTCCCTCTCACACACTGACAAGCTCCCTCCCTCTCACACACTGACACTCTCCCTCCCTCTCACACACTGACAATCTCCCTGACAAACACACACTGACACTCTCCCTCCCTCTCACACACTGACACTCTCTCTTTCGAATGATACACACTCTCTCACACTGACTCTATCCGCCGCTCGCACTGACAGTCTCTCTCTCACACTCATATATTGTCTCTTGCACTGACACTCTCTCATTCGCACTGACACTCTCTCATTCGCACTGACACTCTCTCTCACACTGACACCCTCTCTCTTGCACTGACATTCTCACTCTCACACTGACGCTCTTTCACTCACACTGAATCTCTCTTTTACACTGACACTCCCACTCCCGCACTGACACACTCTCTCTCGCACTGACACACTCCATCTCACACTGACTCTCTCTCTCTCCACTGACACTCTAACTCTCTCGCACTGACACTCTCTCTCTCACACACTGACTCTCTCTCCCACTCACACTGACAGTCAATCTCTCACACTCAAATTTTGTCTCTTGCCCTGACGCTCTCTCTCACACACTGACACTCTCCATCCCTCTCACACACTGACACTCTCCCTCACAAACACACACTGACACTCTCCCTCCCTCTCACACATTGACAATCTCCCTCACAAACACACACACTGACAATCTCCCTCCCTCTCACACACTGACAATCTCCCTCCCTCTCACACACTGACACTCTCCCTCACAAACACACACACTGACAAACTCTCTCCCTCTCACACACTGACAATCTCTCTCACAAACACACACACTGACAAACTCTCTCCCTCTCACACACTGACAATCTCTCTCACAAACACACACACTGACAAACTCTCTCCCTCTCACACACTGACAATCTCACTCACAAACACACACACTGACACTCTCCCTCCCTCTCACACACTGACAATCTCCCTCACAAACACACACACTGACACTCTCCATCCCTCTCACACACTGACACTCTCCCTCACAAACACACACACTGACAAACTTTCTCCCTCTCACACACTGACAATCTCCCTCCCTCTCACACACTGACAATCTCCCTCACAAACACACACTGACAATCTCCCTCACAAACACACACACTGACACTCTCCCTCCCTCTCACACACTGACAATCTCCCTCACAAACACACACTGACAATCTCCCTCACAAACACACACACTGACAATCTCCCTCCCTCTCACACACTGACACTCTCCCTCCCTCTCACACACTGACAATCTCCCTCACAAACACACACCCTGACACTCTCCCTCCCTCTCACACACTGACACTCTCCCTCCCTCTCACACACTGACACTCTCTCTCCCTCTCACACACTGACAAACTCCCTCCCTCTCACACACTGACACTCTCGCTCCCTCTCACACACTGACACTCTCCCTCACAAACACACACACTGACAAACTCCCTCCCTCTCACACACTGACAATCTCCCTCCCTCTCACACACTGACACTCTCCCTCACAAACACACACTGACAATCTCCCTCACAAACACACACACTGACAATCTCCCTCCCTCTCACACACTGACACTCTCCCTCCCTCTCACACACTGACAATCTCCCTCACAAACACACACCCTGACACTCTCCCTCCCTCTCACACACTGACACTCTCCCTCCCTCTCACACACTGACACTCTCTCTCCCTCTCACACACTGACAAACTCCCTCCCTCTCACACACTGACACTCTCGCTCCCTCTCACACACTGACACTCTCCCTCACAAACACACACACTGACAAACTCCCTCCCTCTCACACACTGACAATCTCCCTCCCTCTCACACACTGACACTCTCCCTCACAAACACACACTGACAATCTCCCTCACAAACACACACTGACACTCTCCCTCCCTCTCACACCCTGACACTCTCCCTCCCTCTCACACACTGACAAACTCCCTCCCTCTCACACACTGACACTCTCCCTCCCTCTCACACCCTGACACTCTCCCTCCCTCTCACACACTGACAATCTCCCTCACAAACACACACTGATACATCCCTCCCTCTCACACACTGAAAATCTCCCTCACAAACACACACTGACAATCTCCCTCCCTCTCACACACTGACAAACTCCCTCCCTCTCACACACTGACAATCTCCCTCCCTCTCACACACTGACAATCTCCCTCAGAAACACACACCCTGACACTCTCCCTCCCTCTCACACACTGACACTCTCTCTTTTGAATGATACACACTCTCTCACACTGACTCTATCCGCCGCTCGCACTGACAGTCTCTCTCTCACACTCATATATTGTCTCTTGCACTGACACTCTCTCATTCGCACTGACACTCTCTCATTCACACTGACACTCTCTCATTCGCACTGACACTCTCTCACTTGAACTGACATTCTCACTCTCACACTGACGCTCTGTCACTCACACTGAATCTCTCTTTTACACTGACACTCCCACTCCCGCACTGACACACTCCATCTCACACTGACTCTCTCTCTCTCGCACTGACACTCTCTCTCTCACACAATGACTCTCTCTCCCACTCACACTGACAGTCAATCTCTCACACTCAAATTTTGTCTCTTGCCCTGACTCTCTCTCTCACACACTGACACTCTCCATCCCTCTCACACACTGACAATCTCCCTCACAAACACACACACTGACACTCTCCCTCCCTCTCACACAATGACAAACTCTCTCCCTCTCACACACTGACAATCTCCCTCACAAACACACACACTGACACTCTCCCTCCCTCTCACACACTGACACTCTCTCTCCCTCTCACACACTGACACTCTCCCTCACAAACACACACACTGACACTCTCCCTCCCTCTCACACACTGACACTCTCCCTCACAAACACACACACTGACACTCTCCCTCCCTCTCACACATTGACAATCTCCCTCCCTCTCACACACTGACAATCTCCCTCACAAACACACACACTGACACTCTCCCTCCCTCTCACACACTGACAATCTCCCTCACAAACACACACCCTGACACTCTCCCTCCCTCTCACACACTGACATTCTCCCTCACAAACACACACTGATACTCTCCCTCCCTCTCACACACTGACAATCTCCCTCCCTCTCACACACTGACACTCTCTCTCCCCGCTCACACACTGACAATCTCCCTCACAAACACACACACTGACAAACTCTCTCCCTCTCACACACTGACAATCTCTCTCACAAACACACACACTGACACTCTCCCTCCCTCTCACACACTGACAATCTCCCTCACAAACACACACACTGACACTCTCCCTCCCTCTCACACACTGACAATCTCCCTCCCTCTCACACACTGACAATCTCCCTCACAAACACACACACTGACACTCTCCCTCCCTCTCACACACTGACACAATCCCTCCCTCTCACACACTGACACTCTCCCTCACAAACACACACACTGACAAACTCTCACCCTCTCACACACTGACAATCTCCCTCCCTCTCACACACTGACACTCTCCCTCCCTCTCACACACTGACAATCTCCCTCACAAACACACACACTGACACTGTCCCTCCCTCTCACACACTGACAATCTCCCTCACAAACACACACTGACAATCTCCCTCACAAACACACACACTGACAATCTCCCTCCCTCTCACACACTGACACTCTCCCTCCCTCTCACACACTGACACTCTCCCTCACAAACACACACTGACACTCTCCCTCCCTCTCACAAACTGACACTCTCCCTCACAAACACACACTGACACGCTCCCTCCCTCTCACACACTGACAATCTCCCTCACAAACACACACACTGACAAAGTCTCTCCCTCTCACACACTGACACTCTCCCTCACAAACACACACACTGACACTCTCCCTCCCTCTCACACATTGACAATCTCCCTCCCTCTCACACACTGACAATCTCCCTCACAAACACACACACTGACAAACTCCCTCCCTCTCACACACTGACACTCTCTCTCCCTCTCACACACTGACACTCTCCCTCACAAACACACACACTGACACTCTCCCTCCCTCTCACACACTGACAATCTCCCTCACAAACACACACACTGACAATCTCCCTCACAAACACAAACACTGACACTCTCCCTCCCTCTCACACACTGACACTCTCTCTCCCTCTCACACACTGACACTCTCCCTCACAAACACACACACTGACACTCTCCTTCCCTCTCACACACTGACACTCTCCCTCCCTCTCACACACTGACACTCTCTCTCCCTCTCACACACTGACAAGCTCCCTCCCTCTCACACACTGACACTCTCCCTCCCTCTCACACACTGACATTCTCCCTCACAAACACACACTGATACTCTCCCTCCCTCTAACACACTGACAATCTCCCTCCCTCTCACACACTGACACTCTCCATCCCTCTCACACACTGTCAATCTCTCTCACAAACACACACACTGACACTCTCCCTCACAAACACACACTGACAATCTCCCTCACAAACACACACACTGACACTCTCCCTCCCTCTCACACACTGACAATCTCCCTCCCTCTCACACACTGACTTTCTCTCCCACTCACACTGACAGTCAATCTCTCACACTCAAATTTTGTCTCTTGCCCTGACTCTCTCTCTCACACACTGACACTCTCCATCCCTCTCACACACTGACACTCTCCATCCCTCTCACACACTGACAATCTCCCTCACAAACACACACACTGACAAACTCTCTCCCTCTCACACACTGACAATCTCACTCACAAACACACACACTGACACTCTCCCTCCCTCTCACACACTGACAATCTCCCTCACAAACACACACCCTGACACTCTCCCTCCCTCTCACACACTGACACTCTCTCTCCCTCTCACACACTGACACTCTCCCTCACAAACACACACACTGACACTCTCCCTCCCTCTCACACACTGACACTCTCCCTCACAAACACACACACTGACACTCTCCCTCCCTCTTTACACACTGACAATCTCCCTCACAAACACACACCCTGACACTCTCCCTCCCTCTCACACACTGACATTCTCCCTCACAAACACACACTGATACTCTCCCTCCCTCTCACACACTGACAATCTCCCTCCCTCTCACACACTGACACTCTCTCTCCCTCTCACACACTGACAATCTCCCTCACAAACACACACACTGACAAACTCTCTCCCTCTCACACACTGACAATCTCTCTCACAAACACACACACTGACACTCTCCCTCCCTCTCACACACTGACAATCTCCCTCACAAACACACACACTGACAATCTCCCTCACAAACACACACACTGACACTCTCCCTCCCTCTCACACACTGACACTCTCCCTCCCTCTCACACACTGACAATCTCCCTCACAAACACACACACTGACACTCTCCCTCCCTCTCACACACTGACACAATCCCTCCCTCTCACACACTGACACTCTCCCTCACAAACACACACACTGACAAACTCTCTCCCTCTCACACACTGACAATCTCCCTCCCTCTCACACACTGACACTCTCCCTCCCTCTCACACACTGACAATCTCCCTCACAAACACACACACTGACACTGTCCCTCCCTCTCACACACTGACAATCTCCCTCACAAACACACACTGACAATCTCCCTCACAAACACACACACTGACAATCTCCCTCCCTCTCACACACTGACACTCTCCCTCCCTCTCACACACTGACACTCTCCCTCACAAACACACACTGACACTCTCCCTCCCTCTCACAAACTGACACTCTCCCTCACAAACACACACTGACACGCTCCCTCCCTCTCACACACTGACAATCTCCCTCACAAACACACACACTGACAAAGTCTCTCCCTCTCACACACTGACAATCTCCCTCACAAACACACACACCGACACTCTCCCTCCCTCTCACACACTGACGCTCTCCCTCACAAACACACACACTGACACTCTCCCTCCCTCTCACACATTGACAATCTCCCTCCCTCTCACACACTGACAATCTCCCTCACAAACACACACACTGACAAACTCCCTCCCTCTCACACACTGACACTCTCTCTCCCTCTCACACACTGACACTCTCCCTCACAAACACACACACTGACACTCTCCCTCCCTCTCACACACTGACAATCTCCCTCACAAACACACACACTGACAATCTCCCTCACAAACACAAACACTGACACTCTCCCTCCCTCTCACACACTGACACTCTCTCTCCCTCTCACACACTGACACTCTCCCTCACAAACACACACACTGACACTCTCCTTCCCTCTCACACACTGACACTCTCCCTCCCTCTCACACACTGACACTCTCTCTCCCTCTCACACACTGACACTCTCCCTCCCTCTCACACACTGACAAGCTCCCTCCCTCTCACACACTGACACTCTCCCTCCCTCTCACACACTGACATTCTCCCTCACAAACACACACTGATACTCTCCCTCCCTCTAACACACTGACAATCTCCCTCCCTCTCACACACTGACACTCTCTCTCCCTCTCACACACTGACAATCTCCCTCACAAACACACACACTGACAAACTCTCTCCCTCTCACACACTGTCAATCTCTCTCACAAACACACACAATGACACTCTCCCTCCCTCTCACACACTGACAATCTCCCTCACAAACACACACACTGACACTCTCCCTCCCTCTCACACACTGACAATCTCCCTCACAAACACACACACTGACACTCTCCCTCCCTCTCACACACTGACACTCTCTCTCCCTCTCACACACTGACAAGCTCCCTCACAAACACACACACTGACACTCTCCCTCCCTCTCACACACTGACAATCTCCCTCCCTCTCACACACTGACAATCTCCCTCACAAACACACACACTGACACTCTCCCTCCCTCTCACACACTGACAATCTCCCTCACAAACACACACACTGACACTCTCCCTCCCTCTCACACACTGACAATCGCCCTCACAAACACACACACTGACACTCTCCCTCCCTCTCACACACTGACAATCGCCCTCACAAACACACACACTGACACTCTCCCTCCCTCTCACACACTGAAAATCTCCCTCCCTCTCACACACTGACACTCTCCATCCCTCTCACACACTGACACTCTCCCTCACAAACACACACACTGACACTCTCCCTCCCTCTCACACACTGACAATCGCCCTCACAAACACACACACTGACACTATCCCTCCCTCTCACACACTGACACTCTCCATCCCTCTCACACACTGACACTCTCCCTCACAAACACACACACTGACACTCTCCCTCCCTCTCACACACTGACAATCGCCCTCACAAACACACACACTGACACTCTCCCTCCCTCTCACACACTGACACTCTCCCTCACAAACACACACACTGACACTCTCCCTCCCTCTCACACACTGACAATCGCCCTCACAAACACACACACTGACACTCTCCCTCCCTCTCACACACTGACAATCGCCCTCACAAACACACACACTGACACTCTCCCTCCCTCTCACACACTGACAATCGCCCTCACAAACACACACACTGACACTATCCCTCCCTCTCACACACTGACACTCTCCATCCCTCTCACACACTGACACTCTCCCTCACAAACACACACACTGACACTCTCCCTCCCTCTCACACACTGACAATCGCCCTCACAAACACACACACTGACAATCTCCCTCCCTCTCACACACTGACACTCTCCATCCCTCTCACACACTGACACTCTCCCTCACAAACACACACACTGACACTCTCCCTCCCTCTCACACACTGACAATCGCCCTCACAAACACACACACTGACACTCTCCCTCCCTCTCACACACTGACAATCGCCCTCACAAACACACACACTGACACTCTCCCTCCCTCTCACACACTGACAATCTCCCTACCTCTCACACACTGACAATCTCCCTCACAAACACACACACTGACACTCTCCCTCCCTCTCACACACTGACACTCTCTCTCCCTCTCACACACTGACACTCTCCCTCACAAACACACACACTGACACTCTCCCTCCCTCTCACACACTGACACTCTCCCTCACAAACACACACCCTGACACTCTCCCTCCCTCTCACACACTGACAATCTCCCTCACAAACACACACACTGACACTCTCCCTCCCTCTCACACACTGACACTCTCTCTCCCTCTCACACACTGACAAGCTCCCTCACAAACACACACACTGACACTCTCCCTCCCTCTCACACACTGACAATCTCCCTCCCTCTCACACACTGACTTTCTCTCCCACTCACACTGACAGTCAATCTCTCACACTCAAATTTTGTCTCTTGCCCTGACTCTCTCTCTCACACACTGACACTCTCCATCCCTCTCACACACTGACAATCTCCCTCACAAACACACACACTGACACTCTCCCTCCCTCTCACACACTGACAATCGCCCTCACAAACACACACACTGACACTCTCCATCCCTCTCACACAATGACAATCTCCCTCCCTCTCACACACTGACAAACTCCCTCCCTCTCACACACTGACAAACTCCCTCCCTCTCACACACTGACACTCTCCCTCACAAACACACACACTGACACTCTCCCTCCCTCTCACACACTGACAATCTCCCTCACAAACACACACACTGACACTCTCCCTCCCTCTCACACACTGACACTCTCCCTCACAAACACACACACTGACACTCTCTCTCCCTCTCACACACTGACACTCTCCCTCACAAACACACACACTGACACTCTCCCTCCCTCTCACACACTGACACTCTCCCTCACAAACACACACACTGACACTCTCCCTCCCTCTCACACATTGACAATCTCCCTCCCTCTCACACACTGACAATCTCCCTCACAAACACACACACTGACACTCTCCCTCCCTCTCACACACTGACAATCTCCCTCACAAACACACACCCTGACACTCTCCCTCCCTCTCACACACTGACATTCTCCCTCACAAACACACACTGATACTCTCCCTCCCTCTCACACACTGACAATCTCCCTCCCTCTCACACACTGACACTCTCTCTCCCTCTCACACACTGACAATCTCCCTCACAAACACACACACTGACAAATTCTCTCCCTCTCACACACTGACAATCTCTCTCACAAACACACACACTGACACTCTCCCTCCCTCTTACACACTGACACAATCCCTCCCTCTCACACACTGACACTCTCCCTCACAAACACACACACTGACAAACTGTCTCCCTCTCACACACTGACAATCTCCCTCCCTCTCACACACTGACACTCTCCCTCCCTCTCACACACTGACACTCTCCCTCCCTCTCACACACTGACACTCTCTCTCCCTCTCACACACTGACACTCTCCCTCCCTCTCACACACTGACAAGCTCCCTCCCTCTCACACACTGACACTCTCCCTCCCTCTCACACACTGACAATCTCCCTCACAAACACACACTGACACTCTCCCTCCCTCTCACACACTGACACTCTCTCTTTCGAATGATACACACTCTCTCACACTGACTCTATCCGCCGCTCGCACTGACAGTCTCTCTCTCACACTCATATATTGTCTCTTGCACTGACACTCTCTCATTCGCACTGACACTCTCTCATTCGCACTGACACTCTCTCTCACACTGACACACTCTCTCTTGCACTGACATTCTCACTCTCACACTGACGCTCTTTCACTCACACTGAATCTCTCTTTTACACTGACACTCCCACTCCCGCACTGACACACTCTCTCTCGCACTGACACACTCCATCTCACACTGACTCTCTCTCTCTCCACTGACACTCTATCTCTCTTGCACTGACACTCTCTCTCTCACACACTGACTCTCTCTCCCACTCACACTGACAGTCAATCTCTCACACTCAAATTTTGTCTCTTGCCCTGACGCTCTCTCTCACACACTGACACTCTCCATCCCTCTCACACACTGACAATCTCCCTCACAAACACACACACTGACAAACTCTCTCCCTCTCACACACTGACAATCTCACTCACAAACACACACACTGACACTCTCCCTCCCTCTCACACACTGACAATCTCCCTCACAAACACACACACTGACACTCTCCATCCCTCTCACACACTGACACTCTCCCTCACAAACACACACACTGACAAACTTTCTCCCTCTCACACACTGACAATCTCCCTCCCTCTCACACACTGACAATCTCCCTCACAAACACACACTGACAATCTCCCTCACAAACACACACACTGACACTCTCCCTCCCTCTCACACACTGACAATCTCCCTCACAAACACACACTGACAATCTCCCTCACAAACACACACACTGACAATCTCCCTCCCTCTCACACACTGACACTCTCCCTCCCTCTCACACACTGACAATCTCCCTCACAAACACACACCCTGACACTCTCCCTCCCTCTCACACACTGACACTCTCCCTCCCTCTCACACACTGACACTCTCTCTCCCTCTCACACACTGACAAACTCCCTCCCTCTCACACACTGACACTCTCGCTCCCTCTCACACACTGACACTCTCCCTCACAAACACACACACTGACAAACTCCCTCCCTCTCACACACTGACACTCTCCCTCCCTCTCACACACTGACAATCTCCCTCACAAACACACACCCTGACACTCTCCCTCCCTCTCACACACTGACACTCTCCCTCCCTCTCACACACTGACACTCTCTCTCCCTCTCACACACTGACAAACTCCCTCCCTCTCACACACTGACACTCTCGCTCCCTCTCACACACTGACACTCTCCCTCACAAACACACACACTGACAATCTCCCTCCCTCTCACACACTGACAATCTCCCTCCCTCTCACACACTGACAATCTCCCTCAGAAACACACACTGACACTCTCCCTCCCTCTCACACACTGACAATCTCCCTCACAAACACACACTGACAATCTCCCTCCCTCTCACACACTGACACTCTCTCTTTCGAATGATACACACTCTCTCACACTGACTCTATCCGCCGCTCGCACTGACAGTCTCTCTCTCACACTCATATATTGTTTCTTGCACTGACACTCTCTCATTCGCACTGACACTCTCTCATTCGCACTGACACTCTCTCACTTGCACTGACATTCTCACTCTCACACTGACGCTCTGTCACTCACACTGAATCTCTCTTTTACACTGACACTCTATCTCTCTTGCACTGACACTCTCTCTCTCACACAATGACTCTCTCTCCCACTCACACTGACAGTCAATCCCTCACACTCAAATTTACTCTCTTGCCCTGACGCTCTCTCTCACACACTGACACTATCCATCCCTCTCACACACTGACAATCTCCCTCACAAACACACACACTGACAAACTCTCTCCCTCTCACAAACTGACAATCTCACTCACAAACACACACACTGACACTCTCCCTCCCTCTCACACACTGACACTCTCCCTCACAAACACACACACTGACAAACTTTCTCCCTCTCACACACTGACAATCTCCCTCCCTCTCACACACTGACAATCTCCCTCACAAACACACACTGACAATCTCCCTCACAAACACACACACTGACACTCTCCCTCCCTCTCACACACTGACACTCTCCCTCCCTCTCACACACTGACAATCTCCCTCACAAACACACACACTGACACTCTCCCTCCCTCTCACACACTGACACTCTCCCTCCCTCTCACACACTGACAATCTCCCTCACAAACACACACACTGACAATCTCCATCCCTCTCACACAATGACAATCTCCCTACCTCTCACACACTGACAATCTCCCTCACAAACACACACACTGACACTCTCCCTCCCTCTCACACACTGACAATCTCCCTCACAAACACACACTGACAATCTCCCTCACAAACACACACTGACACTCTCCCTCCCTCTCACACACTGACACTCTCTCTCCCTCTCACACACTGACACTCTCCCTCACAAACACACACACTGACACTCTCCCTCCCTCTCACACACTGACACTCTCTCTCCCTCTCACACACTGACAAGCTCCCTCCCTCTCACACACTGACACTCTCCCTCCCTCTCACACACTGACACTCTCTCTCCCTCTCACACACTGACACTCTCCCTCACAAACACACACACTGACACTCTCCCTCCCTCTCACACACTGACACTCTCCCTCACAAACACACACACTGACACTCTCCATCCCTCTCACACACTGACAATCTCCCTCCCTCTCACACACTGACAATCTCCCTCACAAACACACACACTGACACTCTCCCTCCCTCTCACACACTGACAATCTCCCTCACAAACACACACCCTGACACTCTCCCTCCCTCTCACACACTGACACTCTCCCTCCCTCTCACACACTGACACTCTCTCTCCCTCTCACACACTGACACTCTCTCTCCCTCTCACACACTGACAATCTCCCTCCCTCTCACACACTGACACTCTCCCTCCCTCTCACACACTGACATTCTCCCTCCCTCTCACACACTGACAATCTCCCTCCCTCTCACACACTGACACTCTCTCTCACTCTCACACACTGACAATCTCCCTCACAAACACACACACTGACAAACTCTCTCCCTCTCACACACTGACAATCTCTCTCACAAACACACACACTGACACTCTCCCTCCCTCTCACACACTGACAATCTCCCTCACAAACACACACACTGACACTCTCCCTCCCTCTCACACACTGACAATCTCCCTCCCTCTCACACACTGACAATCTCCCTCACAAACACACACACTGACACTCTCCCTCCCTCTCACACACTGACACAATCCCTCCGTCTCACACATTGACACTCTCCCTCACAAACACACACACTGACAAACTCTCTCCCTCTCACACACTGACAATCTCCCTCCCTCTCACACACTGACACTCTCCCTCCCTCTCACACACTGACAATCTCCCTCACAAACACACACTGACACTCTCCCACCCTCTCACACACTGACAATCTCCCTCACAAACACACACTGACAATCTCCCTCACAAACACACACACTGACAATCTCCCTCCCTCTCACACACTGACACTCTCCCTCCCTCTCACACACTGACAATCTCCCTCACAAACACACACACTGACACTCTCCCTCCCTCTCACACACTGACAATCTCCCTCACAAACACAAACACTGACACTCTCCCTCCCTCTCACACACTGACACTCTCTCTCACTCTCACACACTGACACTCTCCCTCACAAACACACACACTGACACTCTCCCTCCCTCTCACACACTGACACTCTCCCTCCCTCTCACACACTGACACTCTCTCTCCCTCTCACACACTGACAATCTCCCTCCCTCTCACACACTGACACTCTCCCTCCCTCTCACACACTGACAATCTCCCTCACAAACACACACACTGACACTCTCACTCCCTCTCACACACTGACACTCTCTCTCCCTCTCACACACTGACAAGCTCCCTCCCTCTCACACACTGACACTCTCCCTCCCTCTCACACACTGACACTCTCTCTCCCTCTCACACACTGACACTCTCCCTCACAAACACACACACTGACACTCTCCCTCCCTCTCACACACTGACACTCTCCCTCACAAACACACACACTGACACTCTCCCTCCCTCTCACACATTGACAATCTCCCTCCCTCTCACACACTGACAATCTCCCTCACAAACACACACACTGACACTCTCCCTCCCTCTCACACACTGACAATCTCCCTCACAAACACACACCCTGACACTCTCCCTCCCTCTCACACACTGACACTCTCCCTCCCTCTCACACATTGACACTCTCTCTCCCTCTCACACACTGACACTCTCTCTCCCTCTCACACACTGACAATCTCCCTCCCTCTCACACACTGACACTCTCCCTCCCTCTCACACACTGACATTCTCCCTCCCTCTCACACACTGACAATCTCCCTCCCTCTCACACACTGACACTCTCACACACTGACAATCTCCCTCACAAACACACACACTGACAAACTCTCTCCCTCTCACACACTGACAATCTCTCTCACAAACACACACACTGACTCTCTCCCTCCCTCTCACACACTGACAATCTCCCTCACAAACACACACACTGACACTCTCCCTCCCTCTCACACACTGACAATCTCCCTCCCTCTCACACACTGACAATCTCCCTCACAAACACACACACTGACACTCTCCCTCCCTCTCACACACTGACACAATCCCTCCCTCTCACACATTGACACTCTCCCTCACAAACACACACACTGACAAACTCTCTCCCTCTCACACACTGACAATCTCCCTCCCTCTCACACACTGACACTCTCCCTCCCTCTCACACACTGACAATCTCCCTCACAAACACACACACTGACACTCTCCCACCCTCTCACACACTGACAATCTCCCTCACAAACACACACTGACAATCTCCATCACAAACACACACACTGACAATCTCCCTCCCTCTCACACACTGACACTCTCCCTCCCTCTCACACACTGACACTCTCCCTCACAAACACACACTGACACTCTCCCTCCCTCTCACACACTGACAATCTCACTCACAAACACACACACTGACACTCTCCCTCCCTCTCACACACTGACAATCTCCCTCACAAACACACACACTGACACTCTCCATCCCTCTCACACAATGACACTCTCCCTCCCTCTCACACACTGACAATCTCCCTCACAAACACACACACTGACACTCTCCATCCCTCTCACACACTGACACTCTCCCTCCCTCTCACACACTGACACTCTCTCTCCCTCTCACACACTGACACTCTCCCTCACAAACACACACACTGACACTCTCCCTCCATCTCACACACTGACACTCTCCCTCACAAACACACACACTGACACTCTCCCTCCCTTTCACACATTGACAATCTCCCTCCCTCTCACACACTGACAATCTCCCTCACAAACACACACACTGACACTCTCCCTCCCTCTCACACACTGACAATCTCCCTCACAAACACACACCCTGACACTCTCCCTCCCTCTCACACACTGACACTCTCCCTCCCTCTCACACACTGACATTCTCCCTCACAAACACACACTGATACTCTCCCTCCCTCTCACACACTGACAATCTCCCTCCCTCTCACACACTGACAATCTCCCTCACAAACACACACACTGACAAACTCTCTCCCTCTCACACACTGACAATCTCTCTCACAAACACACACACTGACACTCTCCCTCCCTCTCACACACTGACAATCTCCCTCACAAACACACACACTGACACTCTCCCTCCCTCTCACACACTGACAATCTCCCTCCCTCTCACACACTGACAATCTCCCTCACAAACACACACACTGACACTCTCCCTCCCTCTCACACACTGACACAATCCCTCCCTCTCACACACTGACACTCTCCCTCACAAACACACACACTGACAAACTCTCTCCCTCTCACACACTGACAATCTCCCTCCCTCTCACACACTGACACTCTCCCTCCCTCTCACACACTGACAATCTCCCTCACAAACACACACACTGACACTCTCCCTCCCTCTCACACACTGACAATCTCCCTCACAAACACACACTGACAATCTCCCTCACAAACACACACACTGACAATCTCCCTCCCTCTCACACACTGACACTCTCCCTCACAAACACACACTGACACTCTCCCTCCCTCTCACAAACTGACACTCTCCCTCACAAACACACACTGACACACTCCCTCCCTCTCACACACTGACACTCTCTCTCCCTCTCACACACTGACAATCTCCCTCCCTCTCACACACTGACACTCTCCCTCCCTCTCACACACTGACAATCTCCCTCACAAACACACACACTGACAAACTCCCTCCCTCTCACACACTGACAATCTCCCTCACAAACACACACACTGACACTCTCCCTCCCTCTCACACACTGACAATCTCCCTCCCTCTCACACACTGACTCTCTCTCCCACTCACACTGACAGTCAATCTCTCACACTCAAATTTTGTCTCTTGCCCTGACGCTCTCTCTCACACACTGACAGCCTCCATCCCTCTCACACACTGACAATCTCCCTCACAAACACATACACTGACAAACTCTCTCCCTCTCACACACTGACAATCTCACTCACAAACACACACACTGACACTCTCCCTCCCTCTCACACACTGACAATCTCCCTCACAAACACACACACTGACACTCTCCATCCCTCTCACACACTGACAATCTCCCTCACAAACACACACACTGACAAACTCTCTCCCTCTCACAAACTGACACTCTCCCTCACAAACACACACTGACACACTCCCTCCCTCTCACACACTGACACTCTCTCTCCCTCTCACACACTGACAATCTCCCTCCCTCTCACACACTGACACTCTCCCTCCCTCTCACACACTGACAATCTCCCTCACAAACACACACACTGACAAACTCCCTCCCTCTCACACACTGACAATCTCCCTCACAAACACACACACTGACACTCTCCCTCCCTCTCACACACTGACAATCTCCCTCCCTCTCACACACTGACTCTCTCTCCCACTCACACTGACAGTCAATCTCTCACACTCAAATTTTGTCTCTTGCCCTGACGCTCTCTCTCACACACTGACAGCCTCCATCCCTCTCACACACTGACAATCTCCCTCACAAACACACACACTGACACTCTCCCTCCCTCTCACACACTGACAATCTCCCTCACAAACACACACACTGACACTCTCCATCCCTCTCACACAATGACAATCTCCCTACCTCTCACACACTGACAATCTCGCTCACAAACACACACACTGACACTCTCCCTCCCTCTCACACACTGACACTCTCTCTCCCTCTCACACACTGACACTCTCCCTCACAAACACACACACTGACACTCTCCCTCCCTCTCACACACTGACACTCTCCCTCACAAACACACACACTGACACTCTCCCTCCCTTTCACACATTGACAATCTCCCTCCCTCTCACACACTGACAATCTCCCTCACAAACACACACACTGACACTCTCCCTCCCTCTCACACACTGACAATCTCCCTCACAAACACACACCCTGACACTCTCCCTCACTCTCACACACTGACACTCTCCCTCCCTCTCACACACTGACTCTCTCTCTCCCTCTCACACACTGACAAACTCCCTCCCTCTCACACACTGACAATCTCCCTCCCTCTCACACACTGACACTCTCCCTCCCTCTCACACACTGACATTCTCCCTCACAAACACACACTGATACTCTCCCTCCCTCTCACACACTGACAATCTCCCTCCCTCTCACACACTGACACTCTCTCTCCCTCTCACACACTGACAATCTCCCTCACAAACACACACACTGACAAACTCTCTCCCTCTCACACACTGACAATCTCCCTCACAAACACACACACTGACACTCTCCCTCCCTCTCACACACTGACAATCTCCCTCCCTCTCACACACTGACAATCTCCCTCACAAACACACACACTGACACTCTCCCTCCCTCTCACACACTGACACAATCCCTCCCTCTCACACACTGACACTCTCCCTCACAAACACACACACTGACAAACTCTCTCCCTCTCACACACTGACAATCTCCCTCCCTCTCACACACTGACACTCTCCCTCCCTCTCACACACTGACAATCTCCCTCACAAACACACACACTGACACTCTCCCTCCCTCTCACACACTGACAATCTCCCTCACAAACACACACTGACAATCTCCCTCACAAACACACACACTGACAATCTCCCTCCCTCTCACACACTGACACTCTCCCTCACAAACACACACTGACACTCTCCCTCCCTCTCACAAACTGACACTCTCCCTCACAAACACACACTGACACGCTCCCTCCCTCTCACACACTGACAATCTCCCTCACAAACACACACACTGACAAACTCTCTCCCTCTCACACACTGACAATCTCCCTCACAAACACACACACTGACACTCTCCCTCCCTCTCACACACTGACACTCTCCCTCACAAACACACACACTGACACTCTCCCTCCCTCTCACACAATGACAATCTCCCTCCCTCTCACACACTGACAATCTCCCTCACAAACACACACACTGACAAACTCCCTCCCTCTCACACACTGACAATCTCCCTTCCTCTCACACACTGACACTCTCTCTCCCTCTCACACACTGACACTCTCCCTCACAAACACACACACTGACACTCTCCCTCCCTCTCACACACTGACAATATCCCTCACAAACACACACACTGACAATCTCCCTCACAAACACAAACACTGACACTCTCCCTCCCTCTCACACACTGACACTCTCTCTCCCTCTCACACACTGACACTCTCCCTCACAAACACACACACTGACACTCTCCATCCCTCTCACACACTGACACTCTCCCTCCCTCTCACACACTGACACTCTCTCTCCCTCTCACACACTGACAAGCTCCCTCCCTCTCACACACTGACACTCTCCCTCCCTCTCACACACTGACATTCTCCCTCACAAACACACACTGATACTCTCCCTCCCTCTCACACACTGACAATCTCCCTCCCTCTCACACACTGACACTCTCTCTCCCTCTCACACACTGACAATCTCTCTCACAAACACACACACTGACACTCTCCCTCCCTCTCACACACTGACAATCTCCCTCCCTCTCACACACTGACTCTCTCTCCCACTCACACTGACAGTCAATCTCTCACACTCAAATTTTGTCTCTTGCCCTGACTCTCTCTCTCACACACTGACACTCTCCATCCCTCTCACACACTGACACTCTCCCTCACAAACACACACACTGACACTCTCCCTCCCTCTCACACACTGACAATCTCCCTCCCTCTCACACACTGACTCTCTCTCCCACTCACACTGACAGTCAATCTCTCACACTCAAATTTTGTCTCTTGCCCTGACTCTCTCTCTCACACACTGACACTCTCCATCCCTCTCACACACTGACACTCTCCCTCACAAACACACACACTGACACTCTCCCTCCCTCTCACACACTGACACTCTCCATCCCTCTCACACACTGACAATCTCCCTCACAAACACACACACTGACAAACTCTCTCCCTCTCACACACTGACAATCTCCCTCACAAACACACACACTGACAAACTCTCTCCCTCTCACACACTGACAATCTCCCTCACAAACACACACACTGACAAACTCTCTCCCTCTCACACACTGACACTCTCTCTCCCTCTCACACACTGACAATCTCACTCACAAACACACACACTGACACTCTCCCTCCCTCTCACACACTGACAATCTCCCTCACAAACACACACACTGACACTCTCCCTCCCTCTCATACACTGACAATCTCCCTCCCTCTCACACACTGACAATCTCCCTCACAAACACACACACTGACACTCTCCCTCCCTCTCACACACTGACAATCTCCCTCACAAACACACACACTGACACTCTCCCTCCCTCTCACACACTGACACTCTCTCTCCCTCTCACACACTGACACTCTCCCTCACAAACACACACACTGACACTCTCCCTCCCTCTCACACACTGACACTCTCCCTCACAAACACACACACTGACACTCTCCCTCCCTCTCACACATTGACAATCTCCCTCCCTCTCACACACTGACAATCTCCCTCACAAACACACACACTGACACTCTCCCTCCCTCTCACACACTGACAATCTCCCTCACAAACACACACCCTGACACTCTCCCTCCCTCTCACACACTGACATTCTCCCTCACAAACACACACTGATACTCTCCCTCCCTCTCACACACTGACAATCTCCCTCCCTCTCACACACTGACACTCTCTCTCCCTCTCACACACTGACAATCTCCCTCACAAACACACACACTGACAAACTCTCTCCCTCTCACACACTGACAATCTCTCTCACAAACACACACACTGACACTCTCCCTCCCTCTCACACACTGACACAATCCCTCCCTCTCACACACTGACACTCTCCCTCACAAACACACACACTGACAAACTCTCTCCCTCTCACACACTGACAATCTCCCTCCCTCTCACACACTGACACTCTCCCTCCCTCTCACACACTGACACTCTCTCTCCCTCTCACACACTGACATGCTCCCTCCCTCTCACACACTGACACTCTCCCTCCCTCTCACACACTGACATTCTCCCTCCCTCTCACACACTGACAATCTCCCTCCCTCTCACACACTGACACTCTCTCTCACTCTCACACTCTGACAATCTCCCTCACAAACACACACACTGACAAACTCTCTCCCTCTCACACACTGACAATCTCTCTCACAAACACACACACTGACACTCTCCCTCCCTCTCACACACTGACAATCTCCCTCACAAACACACACACTGACACTCTCCCTCCCTCTCACACACTGACAATCTCCCTCCCTCTCACACACTGACAATCTCCCTCACAAACACACACACTGACACTCTCCCTCCCTCTCACACACTGACACAATCCCTCCGTCTCACACATTGACACTCTCCCTCACAAACACACACACTGACAAACTCTCTCCCTCTCACACACTGACAATCTCCCTCCCTCTCACACACTGACACTCTCCCTCCCTCTCACACACTGACAATCTCCCTCACAAACACACACTGACACTCTCCCACCCTCTCACACACTGACAATCTCCCTCACAAACACACACTGACAATCTCCCTCACAAACACACACACTGACAATCTCCCTCCCTCTCACACACTGACACTCTCCCTCCCTCTCACACACTGACAATCTCCCTCACAAACACACACACTGACACTCTCCCTCCCTCTCACACACTGACAATCTCCCTCACAAACACAAACACTGACACTCTCCCTCCCTCTCACACACTGACACTCTCCCTCACAAACACACTCACTGACACTCTCTCTCCCTCTCACACACTGACAATCTCCCTCCCTCTCACACACTGACACTCTCCCTCCCTCTCACACACTGACAATCTCCCTCACAAACACACACACTGACACTCTCCCTCCCTCTCACACACTGACACTCTCCCTCCCTCTCACACACTGACACTCTCTCTCCCTCTCACACACTGACAATCTCCCTCCCTCTCACACACTGACACTCTCCCTCCCTCTCACACACTGACAATCTCCCTCACAAACACACACACTGACACTCTCCCTCCCTCTCACACACTGACACTCTCTCTCCCTCTCACACACTGACAAGCTCCCTCCCTCTCACACACTGACACTCTCCCTCCCTCTCACACACTGACACTCTCTCTCCCTCTCACACACTGACACTCTCCCTCACAAACACACACACTGACACTCTCCCTCCCTCTCACACACTGACACTCTCCCTCACAAACACACACACTGACACTCTCCCTCCCTCTCACACATTGACAATCTCCCTCCCTCTCACACACTGACAATCTCCCTCACAAACACACACACTGACACTCTCCCTCCCTCTCACACACTGACAATCTCCCTCACAAACACACACCCTGACACTCTCCCTCCCTCTCACACACTGACACTCTCCCTCCCTCTCACACATTGACACTCTCTCTCCCTCTCACACACTGACACTCTCTCTCCCTCTCACACACTGACAATCTCCCTCCCTCTCACACACTGACACTCTCCCTCCCTCTCACACACTGACATTCTCCCTCCCTCTCACACACTGACAATCTCCCTCCCTCTCACACACTGACACTCTCACACACTGACAATCTCCCTCACAAACACACACACTGACAAACTCTCTCCCTCTCACACACTGACAATCTCTCTCACAAACACACACACTGACTCTCTCCCTCCCTCTCACACACTGACAATCTCCCTCACAAACACACACACTGACACTCTCCCTCCCTCTCACACACTGACAATCTCCCTCCCTCTCACACACTGACAATCTCCCTCACAAACACACACACTGACACTCTCCCTCCCTCTCACACACTGACACAATCCCTCCCTCTCACACATTGACACTCTCCCTCACAAACACACACACTGACAAACTCTCTCCCTCTCACACACTGACAATCTCCCTCCCTCTCACACACTGACACTCTCCCTCCCTCTCACACACTGACAATCTCCCTCACAAACACACACACTGACACTCTCCCACACTCTCACACACTGACAATCTCCCTCACAAACACACACTGACAATCTCCATCACAAACACACACACTGACAATCTCCCTCCCTCTCACACACTGACACTCTCCCTCCCTCTCACACACTGACACTCTCCCTCACAAACACACACTGACACTCTCCCTCCCTCTCACACACTGACACTCTCCCTCACAAACACACACTGACACGCTCCCTCCCTCTCACACACTGACAATCTCACTCACAAACACACACACTGACACTCTCCCTCCCTCTCACACACTGACAATCTCCCTCACAAACACACACACTGACACTCTCCATCCCTCTCACACACTGACAATCACCCTCACAAACACACACACTGACACTCTCTCTCCCTCTCACACACTGACACTCTCCCTCACAAACACACACACTGACACTCTCCCTCCCTCTCACACACTGACACTCTCCCTCACAAACACACACACTGACACTCTCCCTCCCTTTCACACATTGACAATCTCCCTCCCTCTCACACACTGACAATCTCCCTCACAAACACACACACTGACACTCTCCCTCCCTCTCACACACTGACAATCTCCCTCACAAACACACACCCTGACACTCTCCCTCCCTCTCACACACTGACACTCTCCCTCCCTCTCACACACTGACATTCTCCCTCACAAACACACACTGATACTCTCCCTCCCTCTCACACACTGACAATCTCCCTCCCTCTCACACACTGACACTCTCTCTCCCTCTCACACACTGACAATCTCCCTCACAAACACACACACTGACAAACTCTCTCCCTCTCACACACTGACAATCTCTCTCACAAACACACACACTGACACTCTCCCTCCCTCTCACACACTGACAATCTCCCTCACAAACACACACACTGACACTCTCCCTCCCTCTCACACACTGACAATCTCCCTCCCTCTCACACACTGACAATCTCCCTCACAAACACACACACTGACACTCTCCCTCCCTCTCACACACTGACACAATCCCTCCCTCTCACACACTGACACTCTCCCTCACAAACACACACACTGACAAACTCTCTCCCTCTCACACACTGACAATCTCCCTCCCTCTCACACACTGACACTCTCCCTCCCTCTCACACACTGACAATCTCCCTCACAAACACACACACTGACACTCTCCCTCCCTCTCACACACTGACAATCTCCCTCACAAACACACACTGACAATCTCCCTCACAAACACACACACTGACAATCTCCCTCCCTCTCACACACTGACACTCTCCCTCACAAACACACACTGACACTCTCCCTCCCTCTCACAAACTGACACTCTCCCTCACAAACACACACTGACACACTCCCTCCCTCTCACACACTGACACTCTCCCTCCCTCTCACACACTGACAATCTCCCTCCCTCTCACACACTGACACTCTCCCTCCCTCTCACACACTGACAATCTCCCTCACAAACACACACACTGACAAACTCCCTCCCTCTCACACACTGACAACCTCTCTCACAAACACACACACTGACACTCTCCCTCCCTCTCACACACTGACAATCTCCCTCACAAACACACACACTGACACTCTCCCTCCCTCTCACACACTGACAATCTCCCTCACAAACACACACACTGACACTCTCCCTCCCTCTCACACACTGACCCTCTCTCCCACTCACACTGACAGTCAATCTCTCACACTCAAATTTTGTCTCTTGCCCTGACGCTCTCTCTCACACACTGACAGCCTCCATCCCTCTCACACACTGACAATCTCCCTCACAAACACACACACTGACAAACTCTCTCCCTCTCACACACTGACAATCTCACTCACAAACACACACACTGACACTCTCCCTCCCTCTCACACACTGACAATCTCCCTACCTCTCACACACTGACAATCTCCCTCACAAACACACACACTGACACTCTCCCTCCCTCTCACCCACTGACACTCTCTCTCCCTCTCACACACTGACAATCTCGCTCACAAACACACACACTGACACTCTCCCTCCCTCTCACCCACTGACACTCTCTCTCCCTCTCACACACTGACACTCTCCCTCACAAACACACACACTGACACTCTCCCTCCCTCTCACACACTGACACTCTCTCTCCCTCTCACACACTGACACTCTCCCTCACAAACACACACACTGACACTCTCCCTCCCTCTCAGACACTGACACTCTCCCTCACAAACACACACACTGACACTCTCCCTCCCTCTCACACACTGACAATCTCCCTCACAAACACACACCCTGACACTCTCCCTCACTCTCACACACTGACACTCTCCCTCCCTCTCACACACTGACTCTCTCTCTCCCTCTCACACACTGACAAACTCCCTCCCTCTCACACACTGACAATCTCCCTCCCTCTCACACACTGACACTCTCCCTCCCTCTCACACACTGACATTCTCCCTCACAAACACACACTGATACTCTCCCTCCCTCTCACACACTGACAATCTCCCTCCCTCTCACACACTGACACTCTCTCTCCCTCTCACACACTGACAATCTCCCTCACAAACACACACACTGACAAACTCTCTCCCTCTCACACACTGACAATCTCCCTCACAAACACACACACTGACACTCTCCCTCCCTCTCACACACTGACAATCTCCCTCCCTCTCACACACTGACAATCTCCCTCACAAACACACACACTGACACTCTCCCTCCCTCTCACACACTGACACAATCCCTCCCTCTCACACACTGACACTCTCCCTCACAAACACACACACTGACAAACTCTCTCCCTCTCACACACTGACAATCTCCCTCCCTCTCACACACTGACACTCTCCCTCCCTCTCACACACTGACAATCTCCCTCACAAACACACACACTGACACTCTCCCTCCCTCTCACACACTGACAATCTCCCTCACAAACACACACTGACAATCTCCCTCACAAACACACACACTGACAATCTCCCTCCCTCTCACACACTGACACTCTCCCTCACAAACACACACTGACACTCTCCCTCCCTCTCACAAACTGACACTCTCCCTCACAAACACACACTGACACGCTCCCTCCCTCTCACACACTGACAATCTCCCTCACAAACACACACACTGACAAACTCTCTCCCTCTCACACACTGACAATCTCCCTCACAAACACACACACTGACACTCTCCCTCCCTCTCACACACTGACACTCTCCCTCACAAACACACACACTGACACTCTCCCTCCCTCTCACACAATGACAATCTCCCTCCCTCTCACACACTGACAATCTCCCTCACAAACACACACACTGACAAACTCCCTCCCTCTCACACACTGACAATCTCCCTTCCTCTCACACACTGACACTCTCTCTCCCTCTCACACACTGACACTCTCCCTCACAAACACACACACTGATACTCTCCCTCCCTCTCACACACTGACAATATCCCTCACAAACACACACACTGACAATCTCCCTCACAAACACAAACACTGACACTCTCCCTCCCTCTCACACACTGACTCTCTCTCCCTCTCACACACTGACACTCTCCCTCACAAACACACACACTGACACTCTCCTTCCCTCTCACACACTGACACTCTCCCTCCCTCTCACACACTGACACTCTCTCTCCCTCTCACACACTGACAAGCTCCCTCCCTCTCACACACTGACACTCTCCCTCCCTCTCACACACTGACATTCTCCCTCACAAACACACACTGATACTCTCCCTCCCTCTCACACACTGACAATCTCCCTCCCTCTCACACACTGACACTCTCTCTCCCTCTCACACACTGACAATCTCTCTCACAAACACACACACTGACACTCTCCCTCCCTCTCACACACTGACAATCTCCCTCCCTCTCACACACTGACTCTCTCTCCCACTCACACTGACAGTCAATCTCTCACACTCAAATTTTGTCTCTTGCCCTGACTCTCTCTCTCACACACTGACACTCTCCATCCCTCTCACACACTGACACTCTCCCTCACAAACACACACACTGACACTCTCCCTCCCTCTCACACACTGACACTCTCCATCCCTCTCACACACTGACAATCTCCCTCACAAACACACACACTGACAAACTCTCTCCCTCTCACACACTGACAATCTCCCTCACAAACACACACACTGACAAACTCTCTCCCTCTCACACACTGACAATCTCCCTCACAAACACACACACTGACAAACTCTCTCCCTCTCACACACTGACACTCTCTCTCCCTCTCACACACTGACAATCTCACTCACAAACACACACACTGACACTCTCCCTCCCTCTCACACACTGACAATCTCCCTCACAAACACACACACTGACACTCTCCCTCCCTCTCACACACTGACAATCTCCCTCACAAACACACACCCTGACACTCTCCCTCCCTCTCACACACTGACATTCTCCCTCACAAACACACACTGATACTCTCCCTCCCTCTCACACACTGACAATCTCCCTCCCTCTCACACACTGACACTCTCTCTCCCTCTCACACACTGACAATCTCCCTCACAAACACACACACTGACAAACTCTCTCCCTCTCACACACTGACACTCTCCCTCACAAACACACACACTGACAAACTCTCTCCCTCTCACACACTGACAATCTCCCTCCCTCTCACACACTGACACTCTCCCTCCCTCTCACACACTGACAAACTCTCTCCCTCTCACACAATAACACTCTCCCTCCCTCTCACACACTGACACTCTCCCTCCCTCTCACACACTGACACTCTCTCTCCCTCTCACACACTGACACTCTCCCTCCCTCTCACACACTGACAATCTCTCTCCCTCTCACACACTGACATGCTCCCTCCCTCTCACACACTGACACTCTCCCTCCCTCTCACACACTGACACTCTCTCTCCCTCTCACACACTGACACTCTCCCTCCCTCTCACACACTGACACTCTCTCTCCCTCTCACACACTGACACTCTCCCTCCCTCTCACACACTGACACTCTCTCTTTCGAATGATACACACTCTCTCACACTGACTCTATCCGCCGCTCGCACTGACAGTCTCTCTCTCACACTCATATATTGTCTCTTGCACTGACACTCTGTCATTCGCACTGAGACTCTCTCATTCGCACTGACACTCTCTCTCACACTGACACCCTCTTTCTTGCACTGACATTCTCACTCTCACACTGGCGCTCTTTCACTCACACTGAATCTCTCTTTTACACTGACACTCTATCTCTCTTGCACTGACACACTCTCTCTCGCACTGACACACTCCATCTCACACTGACTCTCTCTCTCTCCACTGACACTCTATCTCTCTCGCACTGACACTCTCTCTCTCACAGACTGACTCTCTCTCCCACTCACACTGACAGTCAATCTCTCACACTCAAATTTTGTCTCTTGCCCTGACGCTCTCTCTCACACACTGACACTCTCCATCCCTCTCACACACTGACAATCTCCCTCACAAACACACACTGACACTCTCCCTCCCTCTCACACATTGACAATCTCCCTCCCTCTCACACACTGACAATCTCCCTCACAAACACACACACTGACAAACTCTCTCCCTCTCACACACTGACAATCTCACTCACAAACACACACACTGACACTCTCCCTCCCTCTCACACACTGAAAATCTCCCTCACAAACACACACACTGACAAACTCCCTCCCTCTCACACACTGACACTCTCCCTCACAAACACACACACTGACAAACTCTCTCCCTCTCACAAACTGACAATCTCACTCACAAACACACACACTGACACTCTCCATCCCTCTCACACAATGACAATCTCCCTCACAAACACACACACTGACACTCTCCATCCCTCTCACACACTGACAATCTCACTCACAAACACACACACTGACACTCTCCCTCCCTCTCACACACTGACACTCTCCCTCACAAACACACACTGACACTCTCCCTCCCTCTCACAAACTGACACTCTCCCTCACAAACACACACTGACACACTCCCTCCCTCTCACACACTGACACTCTCCCTCCCTCTCACACACTGACAATCTCCCTCCCTCTCACACACTGACACTCTCCCTCCCTCTCACACACTGACAATCTCCCTCACAAACACACACACTGACAAACTCCCTCCCTCTCACACACTGACAACCTCTCTCACAAACACACACACTGACACTCTCCCTCCCTCTCACACACTGACAATCTCCCTCACAAACACACACACTGACACTCTCCCTCCCTCTCACACACTGACAATCTCCCTCACAAACACACACACTGACACTCTCCCTCCCTCTCACACACTGACCCTCTCTCCCACTCACACTGACAGTCAATCTCTCACACTCAAATTTTGTCTCTTGCCCTGACGCTCTCTCTCACACACTGACAGCCTCCATCCCTCTCACACACTGACAATCTCCCTCACAAACACACACACTGACAAACTCTCTCCCTCTCACACACTGACAATCTCACTCACAAACACACACACTGACACTCTCCCTCCCTCTCACACACTGACAATCTCCCTACCTCTCACACACTGACAATCTCCCTCACAAACACACACACTGACACTCTCCCTCCCTCTCACCCACTGACACTCTCTCTCCCTCTCACACACTGACAATCTCGCTCACAAACACACACACTGACACTCTCCCTCCCTCTCACCCACTGACACTCTCTCTCCCTCTCACACACTGACACTCTCCCTCACAAACACACACACTGACACTCTCCCTCCCTCTCACACACTGACACTCTCTCTCCCTCTCACACACTGACACTCTCCCTCACAAACACACACACTGACACTCTCCCTCCCTCTCAGACACTGACACTCTCCCTCACAAACACACACACTGACACTCTCCCTCCCTCTCACACACTGACAATCTCCCTCACAAACACACACCCTGACACTCTCCCTCACTCTCACACACTGACACTCTCCCTCCCTCTCACACACTGACTCTCTCTCTCCCTCTCACACACTGACAAACTCCCTCCCTCTCACACACTGACAATCTCCCTCCCTCTCACACACTGACACTCTCCCTCCCTCTCACACACTGACATTCTCCCTCACAAACACACACTGATACTCTCCCTCCCTCTCACACACTGACAATCTCCCTCCCTCTCACACACTGACACTCTCTCTCCCTCTCACACACTGACAATCTCCCTCACAAACACACACACTGACAAACTCTCTCCCTCTCACACACTGACAATCTCCCTCACAAACACACACACTGACACTCTCCCTCCCTCTCACACACTGACAATCTCCCTCCCTCTCACACACTGACAATCTCCCTCACAAACACACACACTGACACTCTCCCTCCCTCTCACACACTGACACAATCCCTCCCTCTCACACACTGACACTCTCCCTCACAAACACACACACTGACAAACTCTCTCCCTCTCACACACTGACAATCTCCCTCCCTCTCACACACTGACACTCTCCCTCCCTCTCACACACTGACAATCTCCCTCACAAACACACACACTGACACTCTCCCTCCCTCTCACACACTGACAATCTCCCTCACAAACACACACTGACAATCTCCCTCACAAACACACACACTGACAATCTCCCTCCCTCTCACACACTGACACTCTCCCTCACAAACACACACTGACACTCTCCCTCCCTCTCACAAACTGACACTCTCCCTCACAAACACACACTGACACGCTCCCTCCCTCTCACACACTGACAATCTCCCTCACAAACACACACACTGACAAACTCTCTCCCTCTCACACACTGACAATCTCCCTCACAAACACACACACTGACACTCTCCCTCCCTCTCACACACTGACACTCTCCCTCACAAACACACACACTGACACTCTCCCTCCCTCTCACACAATGACAATCTCCCTCCCTCTCACACACTGACAATCTCCCTCACAAACACACACACTGACAAACTCCCTCCCTCTCACACACTGACAATCTCCCTTCCTCTCACACACTGACACTCTCTCTCCCTCTCACACACTGACACTCTCCCTCACAAACACACACACTGATACTCTCCCTCCCTCTCACACACTGACAATATCCCTCACAAACACACACACTGACAATCTCCCTCACAAACACAAACACTGACACTCTCCCTCCCTCTCACACACTGACTCTCTCTCCCTCTCACACACTGACACTCTCCCTCACAAACACACACACTGACACTCTCCTTCCCTCTCACACACTGACACTCTCCCTCCCTCTCACACACTGACACTCTCTCTCCCTCTCACACACTGACAAGCTCCCTCCCTCTCACACACTGACACTCTCCCTCCCTCTCACACACTGACATTCTCCCTCACAAACACACACTGATACTCTCCCTCCCTCTCACACACTGACAATCTCCCTCCCTCTCACACACTGACACTCTCTCTCCCTCTCACACACTGACAATCTCTCTCACAAACACACACACTGACACTCTCCCTCCCTCTCACACACTGACAATCTCCCTCCCTCTCACACACTGACTCTCTCTCCCACTCACACTGACAGTCAATCTCTCACACTCAAATTTTGTCTCTTGCCCTGACTCTCTCTCTCACACACTGACACTCTCCATCCCTCTCACACACTGACACTCTCCCTCACAAACACACACACTGACACTCTCCCTCCCTCTCACACACTGACACTCTCCATCCCTCTCACACACTGACAATCTCCCTCACAAACACACACACTGACAAACTCTCTCCCTCTCACACACTGACAATCTCCCTCACAAACACACACACTGACAAACTCTCTCCCTCTCACACACTGACAATCTCCCTCACAAACACACACACTGACAAACTCTCTCCCTCTCACACACTGACACTCTCTCTCCCTCTCACACACTGACAATCTCACTCACAAACACACACACTGACACTCTCCCTCCCTCTCACACACTGACAATCTCCCTCACAAACACACACACTGACACTCTCCCTCCCTCTCACACACTGACAATCTCCCTCACAAACACACACCCTGACACTCTCCCTCCCTCTCACACACTGACATTCTCCCTCACAAACACACACTGATACTCTCCCTCCCTCTCACACACTGACAATCTCCCTCCCTCTCACACACTGACACTCTCTCTCCCTCTCACACACTGACAATCTCCCTCACAAACACACACACTGACAAACTCTCTCCCTCTCACACACTGACACTCTCCCTCACAAACACACACACTGACAAACTCTCTCCCTCTCACACACTGACAATCTCCCTCCCTCTCACACACTGACACTCTCCCTCCCTCTCACACACTGACAAACTCTCTCCCTCTCACACAATAACACTCTCCCTCCCTCTCACACACTGACACTCTCCCTCCCTCTCACACACTGACACTCTCCCTCACAAACACACACACTGACACTCTCCTTCCCTCTCACACACTGACACTCTCCCTCCCTCTCACACACTGACAATCTCCCTCCCTCTCACACACTGACACTCTCTCTCCCTCTCACACACTGACACTCTCCCTCCCTCTCACACACTGACAATCTCTCTCCCTCTCACACACTGACATGCTCCCTCCCTCTCACACACTGACACTCTCCCTCCCTCTCACACACTGACACTCTCTCTCCCTCTCACACACTGACACTCTCCCTCCCTCTCACACACTGACACTCTCTCTCCCTCTCACACACTGACACTCTCCCTCCCTCTCACACACTGACACTCTCTCTTTCGAATGATACACACTCTCTCACACTGACTCTATCCGCCGCTCGCACTGACAGTCTCTCTCTCACACTCATATATTGTCTCTTGCACTGACACTCTGTCATTCGCACTGAGACTCTCTCATTCGCACTGACACTCTCTCTCACACTGACACCCTCTTTCTTGCACTGACATTCTCACTCTCACACTGGCGCTCTTTCACTCACACTGAATCTCTCTTTTACACTGACACTCTATCTCTCTTGCACTGACACACTCTCTCTCGCACTGACACACTCCATCTCACACTGACTCTCTCTCTCTCCACTGACACTCTATCTCTCTCGCACTGACACTCTCTCTCTCACAGACTGACTCTCTCTCCCACTCACACTGACAGTCAATCTCTCACACTCAAATTTTGTCTCTTGCCCTGACGCTCTCTCTCACACACTGACACTCTCCATCCCTCTCACACACTGACAATCTCCCTCACAAACACACACTGACACTCTCCCTCCCTCTCACACATTGACAATCTCCCTCCCTCTCACACACTGACAATCTCCCTCACAAACACACACACTGACAAACTCTCTCCCTCTCACACACTGACAATCTCACTCACAAACACACACACTGACACTCTCCCTCCCTCTCACACACTGAAAATCTCCCTCACAAACACACACACTGACAAACTCCCTCCCTCTCACACACTGACACTCTCCCTCACAAACACACACACTGACAAACTCTCTCCCTCTCACAAACTGACAATCTCACTCACAAACACACACACTGACACTCTCCATCCCTCTCACACAATGACAATCTCCCTCACAAACACACACACTGACACTCTCCATCCCTCTCACACACTGACAATCTCACTCACAAACACACACACTGACACTCTCCCTCCCTCTCACACACTGAAAATCTCCCTCACAAACACACACACTGACACTCTCCCTCCCTCTCACACACTGAAAATCTCCCTCACAAACACACACACTGACACTCTCCATCCCTCTCACACAATGACAATCTCCCTCACAAACACACACACTGACACTCTCCATCCCTCTCACACAATGACAATCTCCCTCACAAACACACACACTGACAATCTCCCTCACAAACACACACACTAACACTCTCCCTCCCTCTCACACACTGACAATCTCCCTCACAAACACACACACTGACACTCTCCCTCCCTCTCACACATTGACAATCTCCCTCCCTCTCACACACTGACAATCTCCCTCACAAACACACACACTGACACTCTCCCTCCCTCTCACACACTGACAATCTCCCTCACAAACACACACCCTGACACTCTCCCTCCCTCTCACACACTGACACTCTCCCTCCCTCTCACACACTGACACTCTCTCTCCCTCTCACACACTGACAAACTCCCTCCCTCTCACACACTGACAATCTCCCTCCCTCTCACACACTGACACTCTCCCTCCCTCCCACACACTGACATTCTCCCTCACAAACACACACTGATACTCTCCCTCCCTCTCACACACTGACAATCTCCCTCACAAACACACACTGACAATCTCCCTCACAAACACACACACTGACAATCTCCCTCCCTCTCACACACTGACACTCTCCCTCCCTCTCACACACTGACAATCTCCCTCACAAACACACACCCTGACACTCTCCCTCCCTCTCACACACTGACACTCTCCCTCCCTCTCACACACTGACACTCTCTCTCCCTCTCACACACTGACAAACTCCCTCCCTCTCACACACTGACACTCTCGCTCCCTCTCACACACTGACACTCTCCCTCACAAACACACACACTGACAAACTCCCTCCCTCTCACACACTGACAATCTCCCTCCCTCTCACACACTGACACTCTCCCTCACAAACACACACTGACAATCTCCCTCACAAACACACACACTGACAATCTCCCTCCCTCTCACACACTGACACTCTCCCTCCCTCTCACACACTGACAATCTCCCTCACAAACACACACCCTGACACTCTCCCTCCCTCTCACACACTGACACTCTCCCTCATTCTCACACACTGACACTCTCTCTCCCTCTCACACACTGACAAACTCCCTCCCTCTCACACACTGACACTCTCGCTCCCTCTCACACACTGACACTCTCCCTCACAAACACACACACTGACAAACTCCCTCCCTCTCACACACTGACAATCTCCCTCCCTCTCACACACTGACACTCTCCCTCACAAACACACACTGACAATCTCCCTCACAAACACACACTGACACTCTCCCTCCCTCTCACACACTGACAATCTCCCTCCCTCTCACACCCTGACACTCTCCCTCCCTCTCACACACTGACACTCTCTCTCCCTCTCACACACTGACAATCTCCCTCACAAACACACACACTGACAAACTCTCTCCCTCTCACACACTGTCAATCTCTCTCACAAACACACACACTGACACTCTCCCTCCCTCTCACACACTGACAATCTCCCTCCCTCTCACACACTGACTCTCTCTCCCACTCACACTGACAGTCAATCTCTCACACTCAAATTTTGTCTCTTGCCCTGACTCTCTCTCTCACACACTGACACTCTCCATCCCTCTCACACACTGACAATCTCCCTCACAAACACACACACTGACAAACTCTCTCCCTCTCACACACTGACAATCTCCCTCACAAACACACACACTGACACTCTCCCTCCCTCTCACACACTGACAATCTCCCTCCCTCTCACACACTGACAATCTCCCTCACAAACACACACACTGACACTCTCCATCCCTCTCACACAATGACAAACTCCCTCCCTCTCACACACTGACAATCTCCCTCACAAACACACACACTGACACTCTCCCTCCCTCTCACACACTGACACTCTCTCTCCCTCTCACACACTGACACTCTCCCTCACAAACACACACACTGACACTCTCCCTCACAAACACACACACTGACACTCTCCCTCACAAACACACACACTGACACTCTCCCTCCCTCTCACACACTGACACTCTCTCTCCCTCTCACACACTGACACTCTCCCTCACAAACACACACACTGACACTCTCCCTCACAAACACACACACTGACACTCTCCCTCCCTCTCACACACTGACAATCTCCCTCACAAACACACACCCTGACACTCTCCCTCCCTCTCACACACTGACATTCTCCCTCACAAACACACACTGATACTCTCCCTCCCTCTCACACACTGACAATCTCCCTCCCTCTCACACACTGACACTCTCTCTCCCTCTCACACACTGACAATCTCCCTCACAAACACACACACTGACAAACTCTCTCCCTCTCACACACTGACAATCTCTCTCACAAACACACACACTGACACTCTCCCTCCCTCTCACACACTGACACAATCTCTCCCTCTCACACACTGACACTCTCCCTCACAAACACACACACTGACAAACTCTCTCCCTCTCACACACTGACAATCTCCCTCCCTCTCACACACTGACACTCTCCCTCCCTCTCACACACTGACACTCTCTCTCCCTCTCACACACTGACATGCTCCCTCCCTCTCACACACTGACACTCTCCCTCCCTCTCACACACTGACACTCTCTCTTTCGAATGATACACACTCTCTCACACTGACTCTATCCGCCGCTCGCACTGACAGTCTCTCTCTCACACTCATATATTGTCTCTTGCACTGACACTCTCTCATTCGCACTGAGACTCTCTCATTCGCACTGACACTCTCTCTCACACTGACACCCTCTTTCTTGCACTGACATTCTCACTCTCACACTGGCGCTCTTTCACTCACACTGAATCTCTCTTTTACACTGACACTCCCACTCCCGCACTGACACACTCTCTCTCGCACTGACACACTCCATCTCACACTGACTCTCTCTCTCTCCACTGACACTCTATCTCTCTCGCACTGACACTCTCTCTCTCACAGACTGACTCTCTCTCCCACTCACACTGACAGTCAATCTCTCACACTCAAATTTTGTCTCTTGCCCTGACGCTCTCTCTCACACACTGACACTCTCCATCCCTCTCACACAATGACAATCTCCCTCACAAACACACACAGTGACAAACTCTCTCCCTCTCACACACTGACAATCTCCCTCCCTCTCACACAATAACACTCTCCCTCCCTCTCACACACTGACAAACTCTCTCCCTCTCACACAATAACACTCTCCCTCCCTCTCACACACTGACACAATCCCTCCCTCTCACACACTGACACTCTCCCTCACAAACACACACACTGACAAACTCTCTCCCTCTCACACACTGACAATCTCCCTCCCTCTCACACACTGACACTCTCCCTCCCTCTCACACACTGACAAACTCTCTCCCTCTCACACAATAACACTCTCCCTCCCTCTCACACACTGACACAATCCCTCCCTCTCACACACTGACACTCTCCCTCACAAACACACACACTGACAAACTCTCTCCCTCTCACACACTGACAATCTCCCTCCCTCTCACACACTGACACTCTCCCTCCCTCTCACACACTGACAATCTCCCTCACAAACACACACACTGACACTGTCCCTCCCTCTCACACACTGACAATCTCCCTCACAAACACACACTGACAATCTCCCTCACAAACACACACACTGACACTCTCCCTCCCTCACACACACTGACACTCTCCCTCACAAACACACACTGACACTCTCCCTCCCTCTCACACACTGACAATCTCCCTCACAAACACACACACTGACAAACTCTCTCCCTCTCACACACTGACAATCTCCCTCACAAACACACACACTGACACTCTCCCTCCCTCTCACACACTGACACTCTCCCTCACAAACACACACACTGACACTCTCCCTCCCTCTCACACATTGACAATCTCCCTCCCTATCACACACTGACAATCTCCCTCACAAACACACACACTGACAAACTCCCTCCCTCTCACACACTGACAATCTCCCTCCCTCTCACACACTGACACTCTCTCTCCCTCTCACACACTGACACTCTCCCTCAGAAACACACACACTGACAAACTCCCTCCCTCTCACACACTGACAAACTCCCTCCCTCTCACACACTGACAATCTCCCTCCCTCTCACACACTGACATTCTCCCTCACAAACACACACTGATACTCTCCCTCCCTCTCACACACTGACAATCTCCCTCCCTCTCACACACTGACACTCTCTCTCCCTCTCACACACTGACAATCTCCCTCACAAACACACACACTGACAAACTCTCTCCCTCTCACACACTGACAATCTCCCTCACAAACACACACACTGACACTCTCCCTCCCTCTCACACACTGACAATCTCCCTCACAAACACACACACTGACACTCTCCCTCCCTCTCACACACTGACAATCTCCCTCACAAACACACACACTGACACTCTCCCTCCCTCTCACACACTGACACAATCCCTCCCTCTCACACACTGACACTCTCCCTCACAAACACACACACTGACAAACTCTCTCCCTCTCACACACTGACAATCTCCCTCCCTCTCACACACTGACACTCTCCCTCCCTCTCACACACTGACAATCTCCCTCACAAACACACACACTGACACTGTCCCTCCCTCTCACACACTGACAATCTCCCTCACAAACACACACTGACAATCTCCCTCACAAACACACACACTGACACTCTCCCTCCCTCTCACACACTGACACTCTCCCTCACAAACACACACTGACACTCTCCCTCCCTCTCACACACTGACAATCTCCCTCACAAACACACACACTGACAAACTCTCTCCCTCTCACACACTGACAATCTCCCTCAAAAACACACACACTGACACTCTCCCTCCCTCTCACACACTGACACTCTCCCTCACAAACACACACACTGACACTCTCCCTCCCTCTCACACATTGACAATCTCCCTCCCTCTCACACACTGACAATCTCCCTCACAAACACACACACTGACAAACTCCCTCCCTCTCACACACTGACAATCTCCCTCCCTCTCACACACTGACACTCTCTCTCCCTCTCACACACTGACACTCTCCCTCAGAAACACACACACTGACAAACTCCCTCCCTCTCACACACTGACAATCTCCCTCCCTCTCACACACTGACATTCTCCCTCACAAACACACACTGACACTCTCCCTCCCTCTCACACACTGACAATCACCCTCCCTCTCACACACTGACACTCTCCCTCCCTCTCACACACTGACAAACTCTCTCCCTCTCACACAATAACACTCTCCCTCCCTCTCACACACTGACACAATCCCTCCCTCTCACACACTGACACTCTCCCTCACAAACACACACACTGACAAACTCTCTCCCTCTCACACACTGACAATCTCCCTCCCTCTCACACACTGACACTCTCCCTCCCTCTCACACACTGACAATCTCCCTCACAAACACACACACTGACACTGTCCCTCCCTCTCACACACTGACAATCTCCCTCACAAACACACACTGACAATCTCCCTCACAAACACACACACTGACACTCTCCCTCCCTCTCACACACTGACACTCTCCCTCACAAACACACACTGACACTCTCCCTCCCTCTCACACACTGACAATCTCCCTCACAAACACACACACTGACAAACTCTCTCCCTCTCACACACTGACAATCCCCCTCACAAACACACACACTGACACTCTCCCTCCCTCTCACACACTGACACTCTCCCTCACAAACACACACACTGACACTCTCCCTCCCTCTCACACATTGACAATCTCCCTCCCTATCACACACTGACAATCTCCCTCACAAACACACACACTGACAAACTCCCTCCCTCTCACACACTGACAATCTCCCTCCCTCTCACACACTGACACTCTCTCTCCCTCTCACACACTGACACTCTCCCTCAGAAACACACACACTGACAAACTCCCTCCCTCTCACACACTGACAAACTCCCTCCCTCTCACACACTGACACTCTCTCTCCCTCTCACACACTGACAATCTCCCTCACAAACACACACACTGACAAACTCTCTCCCTCTCACACACTGACAATCTCCCTCACAAACACACACACTGACACTCTCCCTCCCTCTCACACACTGACAATCTCCCTCACAAACACACACACTGACACTCTCCCTCCCTCTCACACACTGACAATCTCCCTCCCTCTCACACACTGACAATCTCCCTCACAAACACACACACTGACACTCTCCCTCCCTCTCACACACTGACACAATCCCTCCCTCTCACACACTGACACTCTCCCTCACAAACACACACACTGACAAACTCTCTCCCTCTCACACACTGACAATCTCCCTCCCTCTCACACACTGACACTCTCCCTCCCTCTCACACACTGACAATCTCCCTCACAAACACACACACTGACACTGTCCCTCCCTCTCACACACTGACAATCTCCCTCACAAACACACACTGACAATCTCCCTCACAAACACACACACTGACACTCTCCCTCCCTCTCACACACTGACACTCTCCCTCACAAACACACACTGACACTCTCCCTCCCTCTCACACACTGAGAATCTCCCTCACAAACACACACACTGACAAACTCTCTCCCTCTCACACACTGACAATCTCCCTCACAAACACACACACTGACACTCTCCCTCCCTCTCACACACTGACACTCTCCCTCACAAACACACACACTGACACTCTTCCTCCCTCTCACACATTGAGAATCTCCCTCCCTATCACACACTGACAATCTCCCTCACAAACACACACACTGACAAACTCCCTCCCTCTCACACACTGACAATCTCCCTCCCTCTCACACACTGACACTCTCTCTCCCTCTCACACACTGACACTCTCCCTCAGAAACACACACACTGACAAACTCCCTCCCTCTCACACACTGACAATCTCCCTCCCTCTCACACACTGACATTCTCCCTCACAAACACACACTGAACCTCTCCCTCCCTCTCACACACTGACAATCTCCCTCACAAACACACACTGACACTCTCCCTCCCTCTCACACACTGACAATCTCCCTCACAAACACACACACTGACAAACTCTCTCCCTCTCACACACTGACAATCTCCCTCAAAAACACACACACTGACACTCTCCCTCCCTCTCACACACTGACACTCTCCCTCACAAACACACACACTGACACTCTCCCTCCCTCTCACACATTGACAATCTCCCTCCCTCTCACACACTGACAATCTCCCTCACAAACACACACACTGACAAACTCCCTCCCTCTCACACACTGACAATCTCCCTCCCTCTCACACACTGACACTCTCTCTCCCTCTCACACACTGACACTCTCCCTCAGAAACACACACACTGACAAACTCCCTCCCTCTCACACACTGACAATCTCCCTCCCTCTCACACACTGACATTCTCCCTCACAAACACACACTGACACTCTCCCTCCCTCTCACACACTGACAATCACCCTCCCTCTCACACACTGACACTCTCCCTCCCTCTCACACACTGACAAACTCTCTCCCTCTCACACAATAACACTCTCCCTCCCTCTCACACACTGACACAATCCCTCCCTCTCACACACTGACACTCTCCCTCACAAACACACACACTGACAAACTCTCTCCCTCTCACACACTGACAATCTCCCTCCCTCTCACACACTGACACTCTCCCTCCCTCTCACACACTGACAATCTCCCTCACAAACACACACACTGACACTGTCCCTCCCTCTCACACACTGACAATCTCCCTCACAAACACACACTGACAATCTCCCTCACAAACACACACACTGACACTCTCCCTCCCTCTCACACACTGACACTCTCCCTCACAAACACACACTGACACTCTCCCTCCCTCTCACACACTGACAATCTCCCTCACAAACACACACACTGACAAACTCTCTCCCTCTCACACACTGACAATCCCCCTCACAAACACACACACTGACACTCTCCCTCCCTCTCACACACTGACACTCTCCCTCACAAACACACACACTGACACTCTCCCTCCCTCTCACACATTGACAATCTCCCTCCCTATCACACACTGACAATCTCCCTCACAAACACACACACTGACAAACTCCCTCCCTCTCACACACTGACAATCTCCCTCCCTCTCACACACTGACACTCTCTCTCCCTCTCACACACTGACACTCTCCCTCAGAAACACACACACTGACAAACTCCCTCCCTCTCACACACTGACACTCTCTCTCCCTCTCACACACTGACAATCTCCCTCACAAACACACACACTGACAAACTCTCTCCCTCTCACACACTGACAATCTCCCTCACAAACACACACACTGACACTCTCCCTCCCTCTCACACACTGACAATCTCCCTCACAAACACACACACTGACACTCTCCCTCCCTCTCACACACTGACAATCTCCCTCCCTCTCACACACTGACAATCTCCCTCACAAACACACACACTGACACTCTCCCTCCCTCTCACACACTGACACAATCCCTCCCTCTCACACACTGACACTCTCCCTCACAAACACACACACTGACAAACTCTCTCCCTCTCACACACTGACAATCTCCCTCCCTCTCACACACTGACACTCTCCCTCCCTCTCACACACTGACAATCTCCCTCACAAACACACACACTGACACTGTCCGTCCCTCTCACACACTGACAATCTCCCTCACAAACACACACTGACAATCTCCCTCACAAACACACACACTGACACTCTCCCTCCCTCTCACACACTGACACTCTCCCTCACAAACACACACTGACACTCTCCCTCCCTCTCACACACTGACAATCTCCCTCACAAACACACACACTGACACTGTCCGTCCCTCTCACACACTGACAATCTCCCTCACAAACACACACTGACAATCTCCCTCACAAACACACACACTGACACTCTCCCTCCCTCTCACACACTGACACTCTCCCTCACAAACACACACTGACACTCTCCCTCCCTCTCACACACTGAGAATCTCCCTCACAAACACACACACTGACAAACTCTCTCCCTCTCACACACTGACAATCTCCCTCACAAACACACACACTGACACTCTCCCTCCCTCTCACACACTGACACTCTCCCTCACAAACACACACACTGACACTCTTCCTCCCTCTCACACATTGAGAATCTCCCTCCCTATCACACACTGACAATCTCCCTCACAAACACACACACTGACAAACTCCCTCCCTCTCACACACTGACAATGTCCCTCCCTCTCACACACTGACACTCTCTCTCCCTCTCACACACTGACACTCTCCCTCAGAAACACACACACTGACAAACTCCCTCCCTCTCACACACTGACAATCTCCCTCCCTCTCACACACTGACATTCTCCCTCACAAACACACACTGAACCTCTCCCTCCCTCTCACACACTGACAATCTCCCTCCCTCTCACACCCTGACACTCTCCCTCACAAACACACACACTGACAAACTCCCTCCCTCTCACACACTGACAATCTCCCTCCCTCTCACACACTGACACTCTCTCTCCCTCTCACACACTGACACTCTCCCTCACAAACACACACACTGAGAAGCTCCCTCCCTCTCACACACTGACACTCTCTCTCCCTCTCACACACTAACACTCTCCCTCCCTCTCACACACTAACACTCTCTCTCCCTCTCACACACTAACACTCTCTCTCCCTCTCACACACTGACACTCTCTCTTTCGAATGATACACACTCTCTCATACAGACTCTATCCGCCGCTCGCACTGACAGTCTCTCTCTCACACTCATATATTGTCTCTTGCACTGACACTCTCTCATTCGCACTGACACTCTCTCTCACACTGACACCCTCTCTCTTTTACACTGACATTCCCACTCCCGCACTGACACACTCTCTCTCGCACTGACACACTCCATCTCACACTGACTCTCTCTCTCTCCACTGACACTCTATCTCTCTCGCACTGACACTCTCTCTCTCACACAATGACTCTCTCTCCCACTCACACTGACAGTCAATCTCTCACACTCAAATTTTGTCTCTTGCCCTGACGCTCTCTCTCACACACCGACACTCTCCCTCCCTCTCACACACTGACACTCTCCCTCCCTCTCACACACTGACAATCTCCCTCACAAACACACACACTGACACTGTCCCTCCCTCTCACACACTGACAATCTCCCTCACAAACACACACTGACATTCTCCCTCACAAACACACACTGATACTCTCCCTCCCTCTCACACACTGACAATCTCCCTCCCTCTCACACACTGACACTCTCTCTCCCTCTCACACACTGACAATCTCCCTCACAAACACACACACTGACAAACTCTCTCCCTCTCACACACTGACAATCTCCCTCACAAACACACACACTGACACTCTCCCTCCCTCTCACACACTGACAATCTCCCTCACAAACACACACACTGACACTCTCCCTCCCTCTCACACACTGACAATCTCCCTCCCTCTCACACACTGACAATCTCCCTCACAAACACACACACTGACACTCTCCCTCCCTCTCACACACTGACACAATCCCTCCCTCTCACACACTGACACTCTCCCTCACAAACACACACACTGACAAACTCTCTCCCTCTCACACACTGACAATTTCCCTCCCTCTCACACACTGACACTCTCCCTCCCTCTCACACACTGACAATCTCCCTCACAAACACACACACTGACACTGTCCCTCCCTCTCACACACTGACAATCTCCCTCACAAACACACACTGACAATCTCCCTCACAAACACACACACTGACACTCTCCCTCCCTCTCACACACTGACACTCTCCCTCACAAACACACACTGACACTCTCCCTCCCTCTCACACACTGAGAATCTCCCTCACAAACACACACACTGACAAACTCTCTCCCTCTCACACACTGACAATCTCCCTCACAAACACACACACTGACACTCTCCCTCCCTCTCACACACTGACACTCTCCCTCACAAACACACACACTGACACTCTCCCTCCCTCTCACACATTGAGAATCTCCCTCCCTATCACACACTGACAATCTCCCTCCCTCTCACACACTGACATTCTCCCTCACAAACACACACTGAACCTCTCCCTCCCTCTCACACACTGACAATCTCCCTCCCTCTCACACCCTGACACTCTCCCTCACAAACACACACACTGACAAACTCCCTCCCTCTCACACACTGACAATCTCCCTCCCTCTCACACACTGACACTCTCTCTCCCTCTCACACACTGACACTCTCCCTCACAAACACACACACTGACAAGCTCCCTCCCTCTCACACACTGACACTCTCTCTCCCTCTCACACACTAACACTCTCCCTCCCTCTCACACACTAACACTCTCTCTCCCTCTCACACACTAACACTCTCTCTCCCTCTCACACACTGACACTCTCTCTTTCGAATGATACACACTCTCTCATACAGACTCTATCCGCCGCTCGCACTGACAGTCTCTCTCTCACACTCATATATTGTCTCTTGCACTGACACTCTCTCATTCGCACTGACACTCTCTCTCACACTGACACCCTCTCTCTTGCACTGACACTCTCTCTCTCTCACACTGACTCTCTCTCCCACTCACACTGACAGTCAATCTCTCACACTCAAATTTTGTCTCTTGCCCTGACGCTCTCTCTCTCACACTGACACTCTCCATCCCTCTCACACACTGACAATCTCCCTCACAAACACAAACACTGACACTCAAACTCCCTCTCACACACTGACACTCTCCCTCCCTCTCACACACTGACAATCTCCCTCACAAACACACACTGACACTCTCCCTCCCTCTCACACACTAACACTCTCTCTCCCTCTCACACACTAACACTCTCTCTCCCTCTCACAGACTGACACTCTCTCTTTCGAATGATACACACTCTCTCATACAGACTCTATCCGCCGCTCGCACTGACAGTCTCTCTCTCACACTCATATATTGTCTCTTGCACTGACACTCTCTCATTCGCACTGACACTCTCTCTCACACTGACACCCTCTCTCTTTTACACTGACATTCCCACTCCCGCACTGACACACTCTCTCTCGCACTGACACACTCGATCTCACACTGACTCTCTCTCTCTCCACTGACACTCTATCTCTCTCGCACTGACACTCTCTCTCTCTCTCACACTGACTCTCTCTCCCACTCACACTGACAGTCAATCTCTCACACTCAAATTTTGTCTCTTGCCCTGACGCTCCCTCTCACACACTGACAATCTCCCTCCCTCTCACACACTGACATTCTCCCTCACAAACACACACACTGACACTCTCCCTCCCTCTCACACACTGACAATCTCCCTCCCTCTCACACCCTGACACTCTCCCTCACAAACACACACACTGACAAACTCCCTCCCTCTCACACACTGACAATCTCCCTCCCTCTCACACACTGACACTCTCTCTCCCTCTCACACACTGACACTCTCCCTCACAAACACACACACTGACACTCTCCCTCCCTCTCACACACTGACAATCTCCCTCCCTCTCACACCCTGACACTCTCCCTCACAAACACACACACTGACAAACTCCCTCCCTCTCACACACTGACAATCTCCCTCCCTCTCACACACTGACACTCTCTCTCCCTCTCACACACTGACACTCTCCCTCACAAACACACACACTGACAAACTCCCTCCCTCTCACACACTGACAATCTCCCTCCCTCTCACACACTGACACTCTCTCTCCCTCTCACACACTGACACTCTCTCTCCCTCTCACACACTGACAATCTCCCTCACAAACACACACTGACACTCTCCCTCACAAACACACACTGACACTCTCTCTCCCTCTCACACACTAACACTCTCCCTCCCTCTCACACACTAACACTCTCTCTCCCTCTCACACACTAACACTCTCCCTCCCTCTCACACACTGACAAACTCCCTCCCTCTCACACACTGACACTCTCTCTCCCTCTCACACACTAACACTCTCCCTCCCTCTCACACACTAACACACTCTCTCCCTCTCACACACTAACACTCTCTCTCCCTCTCACACACTGACACTCTCTCTTACGAATGATACACACTCTCTCATACAGACTCTATCCGCCGCTCGCACTGACAGTCTCTCTCTCACACTCATATATTGTCTCTTGCACTGACACTCTCTCATTCGCACTGACACTCTCTCTCACACTGACACCCTCTCTCTTGCACTGACATTCTCACTCTCACACTGACGCTCTTTCACTCACACTGAATCTCTCTTTTACACTGACATTCCCACTCCCGCACTGACACACTCTCTCTCGCACTGACACACTCCATCTCACACTGACTCTCTCTCTCTCCACTGACACTCTATCTCTCTCGCACTGACACTCTCTCTCTCTCACACTGACTCTCTCTCCCACTCGCACTGACAGTCAATCTCAAACACTCAAATTTTGTCTCTTGCCCTGACGCTCTCTCTCTCACACTGACACTCTCCATCCCTCTCACACACTGACACTCTCCCTCACAAACACACACTGACACTCTCCATCCCTCTCACACACTGACAATCTCCCTCACAAACACACACACTGACAAACTCTCTCCCTCTCACACACTGACAATCTCCCTCCCTCTCACACACTGACACTCTCCCTCACAAACACACACTGACACTCTCCATCCCTCTCACACACTGACACTCTCCCTCACAAACACACACTGACACTCTCCATCCCTCTCACACACTGACACTCTCCCTCACAAACACACACTGACACTCTCCATCCCTCTCACACACTGACAATCTCCCTCACAAACACACACACTGACACTCTCCCTCCCTCTCACACACTGACACTCTCTCTCCCTCTCACACACTGACACTCTCCCTCACAAACACACACACTGACAAACTCTCTCCCTCTCACACAATGACAATCTCCCTCACAAACACACACACTGACACTCTCCCTCCCTCTCACACAATGACAATCTCCCTCCCTCTCACACACTGACACTCTCCCTCACAAACACACACACTGACACTCTCCTTCCCTCTCACACACTGACACTCTCCCTCCCTCTCACACACTGACACTCTCTCTCCCTCTCACACACTGACAAGCTCCCTCCCTCTCACACACTGACACTCTCCCTCCCTCTCACACACTGACAATCTCCCTCACAAACACAAACACTGACACTCTCCCTCCCTCTCACACACTGACACTCTCTCTCCCTCTCACACACTGACACTCTCCCTCACAAACACACACACTGACACTCTCCCTCCCTCTCACACACTGACACTCTCTCTCCCTCTCACACACTGACAAGCTCCCTCCCTCTCACACACTGACACTCTCTCTCCCTCTCACACACTGACACTCTCCCTCACAATCACACACACTGACAAACTCCCTCCCTCTCACACACTGACACTCTCTCTCCCTCTCACACACTGACAAGCTCCCTCCCTCTCACACACTGACACTCTCCCTCCCTCTCACACACTGACACTCTCCCTCCCTCTCACACACTAACACTCTCTCACAAACACACATACTGACAAACTCTCTCTCCCTCTCACACACTGACATTCTCTCTCACAAACACACATACTGACAAACTCTCTCTCCCTCTCACACACTAACACTCTCTCTCCCTCTCACACACTGACATTCTCTCTCACAAACACACATACTGACAAACTCTCTCTCCCTCTCACACACTGACATTCTCCCTCACAAACACACACACTGACAAACTCTCTCTCCCTCTCACACACTAACACTCTCCCTCCCTCTCACACACTGACAATCTCCCTCCCTGTCACACACTGACACTCTCTCTCCCTCTCACACACTGACAATCTCCCTCACAAACACACACACTGACAAACCCCTCCCTCTCACACACTGACAATCTCCCTCCCTCTCACACACTGACACTCTCCCTCCCTCTCACACCCTGACACTCTCTCTCCCTCTCACACACTGACAATCTCCCTCACAAACACACACACTGACAAACCCCTCCCTCTCACACACTGACAATCTCCCTCCCTCTCACACACTGACAATCTCCCTCACAAACACACACACTGACAAACTCTCTCCCTCTCACACACTGACAATCTCTCTCACAAACACACACACTGACACTCTCCCTCCCTCTCACACACTGACACTCTCCCTCCCTCTCACACACTGACAATCTCCCTCACAAACACACACACTGACACTCTCCCTCCCTCTCACACACTGACAATCTCCCTCCCTCTCACACACTGACAATCTCCCTCACAAACACACACACTGACACTCTCCCTGCCTCTCACACCCTGACACTCTCCCTCCCTCTCACACACTGACACTCTCCCTCCCTCTCACACACTGACACTCTCTCTCCCTCTCACACACTGACAAGCTCCCTCCCTCTCACACACTGACACTCTCCCTCCCTCTCACACACTGACACTCTCTCTCCCTCTCACACACTGACACTCTCCCTCCCTCTCACACCCTGACACTCTCCCTCACAAACACACACACTGACAAACTCCCTCCCTCTCACACACTGACAATCTCCCTCCCTCTCACACACTGACACTCTCCCTCCCTCTCACACACTGACAATCTCCCTCACAAACACACACACTGACAAGCTCCCTCCCTCTCACACACTGACACTCTCTCTCCCTCTCACACACTAACACTCTCCCTCCCTCTCACACACTAACACTCTCTCTCCCTCTCACACACTAACACTCTCTCTCCCTCTCACACACTGACACTCTCTCTTTCGAATGATACACACTCTCTCATACAGACTCTATCCGCCGCTCGCACTGACAGTCTCTCTCTCACACTCATATATTGTCTCTTGCACTGACACTCTCTCATTCGCACTGACACTCTCTCTCACACTGACACCCTCTCTCTTTTACACTGACATTCCCACTCCCGCACTGACACACTCTCTCTCGCACTGACACACTCCATCTCACACTGACTCTCTCTCTCTCCACTGACACTCTATCTCTCTCGCACTGACACTCTCTCACACAATGACTCTCTCTCCCACTCACACTGACAGTCAATCTCTCACACTCAAATTTTGTCTCTTGCCCTGACGCTCTCTCTCACACACCGACACTCTCCCTCCCTCTCACACACTGACACTCTCCCTCCCTCTCACACACTGACAATCTCCCTCACAAACACACACACTGACACTGTCCCTCCCTCTCACACACTGACAATCTCCCTCACAAACACACACTGACAATCTCCCTCACAAACACACACACTGACACTCTCCCTCCCTCTCACACACTGACACTCTCCCTCACAAACACACACTGACACTCTCCCTCCCTCTCACACACTGACACTCTCTCTCCCTCTCACACACTGACACTCTCCCTCAGAAACACACACACTGACAAACTCCCTCCCTCTCACACACTGACAAACTCCCTCCCTCTCACACACTGACAATCTCCCTCCCTCTCACACACTGACATTCTCCCTCACAAACACACACTGATACTCTCCCTCCCTCTCACACACTGACAATCTCCCTCCCTCTCACACACTGACACTCTCTCTCCCTCTCACACACTGACAATCTCCCTCACAAACACACACACTGACAAACTCTCTCCCTCTCACACACTGACAATCTCCCTCACAAACACACACACTGACACTCTCCCTCCCTCTCACACACTGACAATCTCCCTCACAAACACACACACTGACACTCTCCCTCCCTCTCACACACTGACAATCTCCCTCCCTCTCACACACTGACAATCTCCCTCACAAACACACACACTGACACTCTCCCTCCCTCTCACACACTGACACAATCCCTCCCTCTCACACACTGACACTCTCCCTCACAAACACACACACTGACAAACTCTCTCCCTCTCACACACTGACAATTTCCCTCCCTCTCACACACTGACACTCTCCCTCCCTCTCACACACTGACAATCTCCCTCACAAACACACACACTGACACTGTCCCTCCCTCTCACACACTGACAATCTCCCTCACAAACACACACTGACAATCTCCCTCACAAACACACACACTGACACTCTCCCTCCCTCTCACACACTGACACTCTCCCTCACAAACACACACTGACACTCTCCCTCCCTCTCACACACTGAGAATCTCCCTCACAAACACACACACTGACAAACTCTCTCCCTCTCACACACTGACAATCTCCCTCACAAACACACACACTGACACTCTCCCTCCCTCTCACACACTGACACTCTCCCTCACAAACACACACACTGACACTCTCCCTCCCTCTCACACATTGAGAATCTCCCTCCCTATCACACACTGACAATCTCCCTCCCTCTCACACACTGACATTCTCCCTCACAAACACACACTGAACCTCTCCCTCCCTCTCACACACTGACAATCTCCCTCCCTCTCACACCCTGACACTCTCCCTCACAAACACACATACTGACAAACTCCCTCCCTCTCACACACTGACAATCTCCCTCCCTCTCACACACTGACACTCTCTCTCCCTCTCACACACTGACACTCTCCCTCACAAACACACACACTGACAAGCTCCCTCCCTCTCACACACTGACACTCTCTCTCCCTCTCACACACTAACACTCTCCCTCCCTCTCACACACTAACACTCTCTCTCCCTCTCACACACTAACACTCTCTCTCCCTCTCACACACTGACACTCTCTCTTTCGAATGATACACACTCTCTCATACAGACTCTATCCGCCGCTCGCACTGACAGTCTCTCTCTCACACTCATATATTGTCTCTTGCACTGACACTCTCTCATTCGCACTGACACTCTCTCTCACACTGACACCCTCTCTCTTGCACTGACACTCTCTCTCTCTCACACTGACTCTCTCTCCCACTCACACTGACAGTCAATCTCTCACACTCAAATTTTGTCTCTTGCCCTGACGCTCTCTCTCTCACACTGACACTCTCCATCCCTCTCACACACTGACAATCTCCCTCACAAACACAAACACTGACACTCAAACTCCCTCTCACACACTGACACTCTCCCTCCCTCTCACACACTGACAATCTCCCTCACAAACACACACTGACACTCTCCCTCCCTCTCACACACTAACACTCTCTCTCCCTCTCACACACTAACACTCTCTCTCCCTCTCACAGACTGACACTCTCTCTTTCGAATGATAAACACTCTCTCATACAGACTCTATCCGCCGCTCGCACTGACAGTCTCTCTCTCACACTCATATATTGTCTCTTGCACTGACACTCTCTCATTCGCACTGACACTCTCTCTCACACTGACACCCTCTCTCTTTTACACTGACATTCCCACTCCCGCACTGACACACTCTCTCTCGCACTGACACACTCGATCTCACACTGACTCTCTCTCTCTCCACTGACACTCTATCTCTCTCGCACTGACACTCTCTCTCTCTCTCACACTGACTCTCTCTCCCACTCACACTGACAGTCAATCTCTCACACTCAAATTTTGTCTCTTGCCCTGACGCTCCCTCTCACACACTGACAATCTCCCTCCCTCTCACACACTGACATTCTCCCTCACAAACACACACACTGACACTCTCCCTCCCTCTCACACACTGACAATCTCCCTCCCTCTCACACCCTGACACTCTCCCTCACAAACACACACACTGACAAACTCCCTCCCTCTCACACACTGACAATCTCCCTCCCTCTCACACACTGACACTCTCTCTCCCTCTCACACACTGACACTCTCCCTCACAAACACACACACTGACACTCTCCCTCCCTCTCACACACTGACAATCTCCCTCCCTCTCACACCCTGACACTCTCCCTCACAAACACACACACTGACAAACTCCCTCCCTCTCACACACTGACAATCTCCCTCCCTCTCACACACTGACACTCTCTCTCCCTCTCACACACTGACACTCTCCCTCACAAACACACACACTGACAAACTCCCTCCCTCTCACACACTGACAATCTCCCTCCCTCTCACACACTGACAATCTCCCTCACAAACACACACTGACACTCTCCCTCACAAACACACACTGACACTCTCTCTCCCTCTCACACACTAACACTCTCCCTCCCTCTCACACACTAACACTCTCTCTCCCTCTCACACACTAACACTCTCCCTCCCTCTCAGACACTGACAAACTCCCTCCCTCTCACACACTGACACTCTCTCTCCCTCTCACACACTAACACTCTCCCTCCCTCTCACACACTAACACACTCTCTCCCTCTCACACACTAACACTCTCTCTCCCTCTCACACACTGACACTCTCTCTTACGAATGATACACACTCTCTCATACAGACTCTATCCGCCGCTCGCACTGACAGTCTCTCTCTCACACTCATATATTGTCTCTTGCACTGACACTCTCTCATTCGCACTGACACTCTCTCTCACACTGACACCCTCTCTCTTGCACTGACATTCTCACTCTCACACTGACGCTCTTTCACTCACACTGAATCTCTCTTTTACACTGACATTCCCACTCCCGCACTGACACACTCTCTCTCGCACTGACACACTCCATCTCACACTGACTCTCTCTCTCTCCACTGACACTCTATCTCTCTCGCACTGACACTCTCTCTCTCTCACACTGACTCTCTCTCCCACTCGCACTGACAGTCAATCTCAAACACTCAAATTTTGTCTCTTGCCCTGACGCTCTCTCTCTCACACTGACACTCTCCATCCCTCTCACACACTGACACTCTCCCTCACAAACACACACTGACACTCTCCATCCCTCTCACACACTGACAATCTCCCTCACAAACACACACACTGACAAACTCTCTCCCTCTCACACACTGACAATCTCCCTCCCTCTCACACACTGACACTCTCCCTCACAAACACACACTGACACTCTCCATCCCTCTCACACACTGACACTCTCCCTCACAAACACACACTGACACTCTCCATCCCTCTCACACACTGACACTCTCCCTCACAAACACACACTGACACTCTCCATCCCTCTCACACACTGACAATCTCCCTCACAAACACACACACTGACACTCTCCCTCCCTCTCACACACTGACACTCTCTCTCCCTCTCACACACTGACACTCTCCCTCACAAACACACACACTGACAAACTCTCTCCCTCTCACACAATGACAATCTCCCTCACAAACACACACACTGACACTCTCCCTCCCTCTCACACAATGACAATCTCCCTCCCTCTCACACACTGACACTCTCCCTCACAAACACACACACTGACAATCTCCCTCACAAACACACACACTGACAATCTCCCTCACAAACACACACACTGACAATCTCCCTCCCTCTCACACACTGACACTCTCCTTCCCTCTCACACACTGACACTCTCCCTCCCTCTCACACACTGACACTCTCTCTCCCTCTCACACACTGACAAGCTCCCTCCCTCTCACACACTGACACTCTCCCTCCCTCTCACACACTGACAATCTCCCTCACAAACACAAACACTGACACTCTCCCTCCCTCTCACACACTGACACTCTCTCTCCCTCTCACACACTGACACTCTCCCTCACAAACACACACACTGACACTCTCCCTCCCTCTCACACACTGACACTCTCTCTCCCTCTCACACACTGACAAGCTCCCTCCCTCTCACACACTGACACTCTCTCTCCCTCTCACACACTGACACTCTCCCTCACAATCACACACACTGACAAACTCCCTCCCTCTCACACACTGACACTCTCTCTCCCTCTCACACACTGACAAGCTCCCTCCCTCTCACACACTGACACTCTCCCTCCCTCTCACACACTGACACTCTCCCTCCCTCTCACACACTAACACTCTCTCACAAACACACATACTGACAAACTCTCTCTCCCTCTCACACACTGACATTCTCTCTCACAAACACACATACTGACAAACTCTCTCTCCCTCTCACACACTGACATTCTCCCTCACAAACACACACACTGACAAACTCTCTCTCCCTCTCACACACTAACACTCTCCCTCCCTCTCACACACTGACAATCTCCCTTCCTGTCACACACTGACACTCTCTCTCCCTCTCACACACTGACAATCTCCCTCACAAACACACACACTGACAAACCCCTCCCTCTCACACACTGACAATCTCCCTCCCTCTCACACACTGACACTCTCCCTCCCTCTCACACCCTGACACTCTCTCTCCCTCTCACACACTGACAATCTCCCTCACAAACACACACACTGACAAACCCCTCCCTCTCACACACTGACACTCTCTCTCCCTCTCACACACTGACAATCTCCCTCCCTCTCACACACTGACACTCTCTCTCCCTCTCACACACTGACAATCTCCCTCCCTCTCACACACTGACACTCTCCCTCCCTCTCACACCCTGACACTCTCTCTCCCTCTCACACACTGACAATCTCCCTCACAAACACACACACTGACAAACCCCTCCCTCTCACACACTGACAATCTCCCTCCCTCTCACACACTGACAATCTCCCTCACAAACACACACACTGACAAACTCTCTCCCTCTCACACACTGACAATCTCTCTCACAAACACACACACTGACACTCTCCCTCCCTCTCACACACTGACAATCTCCCTCACAAACACACACACTGACACTCTCCCTCCCTCTCACACACTGACAATCTCCCTCCCTCTCACACACTGACAATCTCCCTCACAAACACACACACTGACACTCTCCCTGCCTCTCACACCCTGACACTCTCCCTCCCTCTCACACACTGACACTCTCCCTCCCTCTCACACACTGACACTCTCTCTCCCTCTCACACACTGACAAGCTCCCTCCCTCTCACACACTGACACTCTCCCTCCCTCTCACACACTGACACTCTCTCTCCCTCTCACACACTGACACTCTCCCTCACAAACACACACACTGACAAACTCCCTCCCTCTCACACACTGACAATCTCCCTCCCTCTCACACCCTGACACTCTCCCTCCCTCTCACACACTGACAAACTCCCTCCCTCTCACACACTGACACTCTCCCTCCCTCTCACACCCTGACACTCTCCCTCCCTCTCACACACTGACAAACTCCCTCCCTCTCACACACTGACAATCTCCCTCACAAACACACACTGACACTCTCCCTCCCTCTCACACACTGACAATCTCCCTCACAAACACACACTGACAATCTCCCTCCCTCTCACACACTGACAAACTCCCTCCCTCTCACACACTGACAATCTCCCTCACAAACACACACTGACACTCTCCCTCCCTCTCACACACTGACAATCTCCCTCACAAACACACACACTGACACTCTCCCTCCCTCTCACACACTGACAATCTCCCTCACAAACACACACACTGACACTCTCCCTCCCTCTCACACACTGACACTCTCCCTCACAAACACAAACACTGACACTCTCCCTCCCTCTCACACATTGACAATCTCCCTCCCTCTCACACACTGACAATCTCCCTCACAAACACACACACTGACACTCTCCCTCCCTCTCACACACTGACACTCTCCCTCCCTCTCACACATTGACAATCTCCCTCACAAAGACACACACTGAGAAACTCCCTCCCTCTCACACACTGACACTCTCCCTCCCTCTCACACACTGACACTCTCTCTCCCTCTCACACACTGACACTCTCCCTCACAAACACACACACTGACAAACCCCTCCCTCTCACACACTGACAATCTCCCTCCCTCTCACACACTGACATTCTCCCTCACAAACACACACTGACACTCTCCCTCCCTCTCACACACTGACAATCTCCCTCCCTCTCACACCCTGACACTCTCCCTCACAAACACACACACTGACAAACTCCCTCCCTCTCACACACTGACAATCTCCCTCCCTCTCACACACTGACACTCTCCCTCCCTCTCACACACTGACAAGCTCCCTCCCTCTCACACACTGACACTCTCCCTCACAAACACACACACTGACAAACTCGCTCCCTCTCACACACTGACAATCTCCCTCCCTCTCACACACTGACAATCTCCCTCACAAACACACACTGACACTCTCCCTCACAAACACACACTGACACTCTCTCTCCCTCTCACACACTAACACTCTCCCTCCCTCTCACACACTAACACTCTCTCTCCCTCTCACACACTAACACTCTCCCTCCCTCTCACACACTGACAAACTCCCTCCCTCTCACACACTGACACTCTCTCTCCCTCTCACACACTGACACTCTCCCTCACAAACACACACACTGACACTCTCCCTCACAAACACACACACTGATACTCTCCATCCCTCTCACACACTGACAATCTCCCTCCCTCTCACACACTGACAATCTCCCTCACAAACACACACACTGACACTCTCCCTCCCTCTCACACACTGACAATCTCCCTCCCTCTCACACACTGACAATCTCCCTCACAAACACACACACTGACACTCTCCCTCCCTCTCACACACTGACAATCTCCCTCCCTCTCACACACTGACAATCTCCCTCACAAACACACACACTGACACTCTCCCTCCCTCTCACACACTGACAATCTCGCTCACAAACACACACACTGACACTCTCCCTCCCTCTCACACACTGACACTCTCTCTCCCTCTCACACACTGACACTCTCCCTCCCTCTCACACACTGACACTCTCTCTCCCTCTCACACACTGACAATCTCTCTCACAAACACACACACTGACACTCTCCCTCCCTCTCACACACTGACACTCTCCCTCACAAACACACACACTGACAATCTCCCTCCCTCTCACACACTGACAATCTCCCTCCCTCTCACACACTGACAATCTCCCTCACAAACACACACACTGACACTCTCCCTCCCTCTCACACACTGACACAATCCCTCCCTCTCACACACTGACACTCTCTCTCTCTCTCACACACTGACAATCTCCCTCCCTCTCACACACTGACACTCTCCCTCACAAACACACACACTGACACTCTCCCTCCCTCTCACACACTGACAATCTCCCTCCCTCTCACACACTGACACTCTCCCTCCCTCTCACACACTGACACTCTCCCTCCCTCTCACACACTGACATTCTCCCTCACAAACACACACACTGACACTCTCCCTCCCTCTCACACACTGACAATCTCCCTCCCTCTCACACACTGACACTCTCCCTCCCTCTCACACACTGACACTCTCCGTCCCTGTCACACACTGACAATCTCCCTCACAAACACACACTGACACTCTCCCTCACAAACACACACACTGACACTCTCCCTCCCTCTCACACACTGACACTCTCTCTCCCTCTCACACACTGACAATCTCCGTCCCTGTCACACACTGACAATCTCCCTCACAAACACACACTGACACTCTCCCTCACAAACACACACACTGACACTCTCCCTCCCTCTCACACACTGACACTCTCCCTCACAAACACACACACTGACACTCTCCATCCCTCTCACACACTGACAATCTCCCTCACAAACACAAACACTGACACTCTCCCTCCCTCTCACACACTGACACTCTCTCTCCCTCTCACACACTGACACTCTCCCTCACAAACACACACACTGACACTCTCCCTCCCTCTCACACACTGACACTCTCCCTCCCTCTCACACACTGACACTCTCTCTCCCTCTCACACACTGACAAGCTCCCTCCCTCTCACACACTGACACTCTCCCTCCCTCTCACACACTGACACTCTCTCTCCCTCTCACACACTGACACTCTCCCTCACAATCACACACACTGACAAACTCCCTCCCTCTCACACACTGACAATCTCCCTCCCTCTCACACACTGACACTCTCCCTCCCTCTCACACACTGACAATCTCCCTCCCTCTCACACACTGACACTCTCCCTCCCTCTCACACACTGACATTCTCCCTCACAAACACACACTGATACTCTCCCTCCCTCTCACACACTGACACTCTCCCTCCCTCTCACACACTGACATTCTCTCTCACAAACACACATACTGACAAACTCTCTCTCCCTCTCACACACTGACATTCTCTCTCACAAACACACATACTGACAAACTCTCTCTCCCTCTCACACACTGACATTCTCCCTCACAAACACACACACTGACAAACTCTCTCTCCCTCTCACACACTAACACTCTCTCTCCCTCTCACACACTGACAATCTCCCTCCCTCTCACAAACTGACACTCTCTCTCCCTCTCACACACTAACACTCTCCCTCCCTCTCACACACTAACAATCTCCCTCACAAACACACACACTGACAAACTCTCTCCCTCTCACACACTGACAATCTCTCTCACAAACACACACACTGACACTCTCCCTCCCTCTCACACGCTGACAATCTCCCTCACAAACACACACACTGACACTCTCCCTCCCTCTCACACACTGACAATCTCCCTCACAAACACACACACTGACACTCTCCCTCCCTCTCACACACTGACAATCTCCCTCCCTCTCACACACTGACAATCTCCCTCACAAACACACACACTGACACTCTCCCTCCCTCTCACACACTGACACTCTCTCTCCCTCTCACACACTGACACTCTCCCTCACAAACACACACACTGACACTCTCCCTCCCTCTCACACACTGACACTCTCTCTCCCTCTCACACACTGACAAGCTCCCTCCCTCTCACACACTGACACTCTCTCTCCCTCTCACACACTGACAATCTCCCTCCCTCTCACACACTGAAACTCTCCCTCCCTCTCACACACTGACATTCTCTCTCACAAACACACATACTGACAAACTCTCTCTCCCTCTCACACACTGACATTCTCTATCACAAACACAAATACTGACAAACTCTCTCTCCCTCTCACACACTGACATTCTCCCTCACAAACAAACACACTGACAAACTCTCTCTCCCTCTCACACACTAACACTCTCCCTCCCTCTCACACACTGACAATCTCCCTCCCTCTCACACACTGACACTCTCTCTCCCTCTCACACATTGACAATCTCCCTCACAAACACACACACTGACAAACTCTCTCCCTCTCACACACTGACAATCTCTCTCACAAACACACACACTGACACTCTCCCTCCCTCTCACACACTGACAATCTCGCTCACAAACACACACACTGACACTCTCCCTCCCTCTCACACACTGACAATCTCCCTCCCTCTCACACACTGACAATCTCCCTCACAAACACACACACTGACAAACTCCCTCCCTCTCACACACTGACACAATCCCTCCCTCTCACACACTGACAATCTCCCTCACAAACACACTGACACTCTCCCTCCCTCTCACACACTGACATTCTCTCTCCCTCTCACACACTGATACTCTCCCTCCCTCTCACACACTGACAAGCTCCCTCCCTCTCACACACTGACACTCTCCCTCCCTCTCACTCACTGACACTCTCTCTCCCTCTCACACACTGACACTCTCCCTCACAAACACACACACTGACAAACTCCCTCCCTCTCACACACTGACAATCTCCCTCCCTCTCACACACTGACAATCTCCCTCACAAACACACACTGACACTCTCCCTCACAAACACACACTGACACTCTCCCTCACAAACACACACTGACACTCTCTCTCCCTCTCACACACTAACACTCTCCCTCCCTCTCACACACTAACACTCTCTCTCCCTCTCACACACTAACACTCTCCCTCCCTCTCACACACTGACAAACTCCCTCCCTCTCACACACTGACACTCTCTCTCCCTCTCACACACTGACACTCTCCCTCACAAACACACACACTGACACTCTCCCTCACAAACACACACACTGATACTCTCCATCCCTCTCACACACTGACAATCTCCCTCCCTCTCACACACTGACAATCTCCCTCACAAACACACACACTGACACTCTCCCTCCCTCTCACACACTGACAATCTCCCTCCCTCTCACACACTGACAATCTCCCTCACAAACACACACACTGACACTCTCCCTCCCTCTCACACACTGACAATCTCCCTCCCTCTCACACACTGACAATCTCCCTCACAAACACACACACTGACACTCTCCCTCCCTCTCACACACTGACAATCTCGCTCACAAACACACACACTGACACTCTCCCTCCCTCTCACACACTGACACTCTCTCTCCCTCTCACACACTGACACTCTCCCTCCCTCTCACACACTGACACTCTCTCTCCCTCTCACACACTGACAATCTCTCTCACAAACACACACACTGACACTCTCCCTCCCTCTCACACACTGACACTCTCCCTCACAAACACACACACTGACAATCTCCCTCCCTCTCACACACTGACAATCTCCCTCCCTCTCACACACTGACAATCTCCCTCACAAACACACACACTGACACTCTCCCTCCCTCTCACACACTGACACAATCCCTCCCTCTCACACACTGACACTCTCTCTCTCTCTCACACACTGACAATCTCCCTCCCTCTCACACACTGACACTCTCCCTCACAAACACACACACTGACACTCTCCCTCCCTCTCACACACTGACAATCTCCCTCCCTCTCACACACTGACACTCTCCCTCCCTCTCACACACTGACACTCTCCCTCCCTCTCACACACTGACATTCTCCCTCACAAACACACACACTGACACTCTCCCTCCCTCTCACACACTGACAATCTCCCTCCCTCTCACACACTGACACTCTCCCTCCCTCTCACACACTGACACTCTCCGTCCCTGTCACACACTGACAATCTCCCTCACAAACACACACTGACACTCTCCCTCACAAACACACACACTGACACTCTCCCTCCCTCTCACACACTGACACTCTCTCTCCCTCTCACACACTGACAATCTCCGTCCCTGTCACACACTGACAATCTCCCTCACAAACACACACTGACACTCTCCCTCACAAACACACACACTGACACTCTCCCTCCCTCTCACACACTGACACTCTCCCTCACAAACACACACACTGACACTCTCCATCCCTCTCACACACTGACAATCTCCCTCACAAACACAAACACTGACACTCTCCCTCCCTCTCACACACTGACACTCTCTCTCCCTCTCACACACTGACAATCTCCCTCCCTCTCACACACTGACAATCTCCCTCCCTCTCACACACTGACACTCTCTCTCCCTCTCACACACTGACACTCTCCCTCCCTCTCACACACTGACACTCTCTCTCCCTCTCACACACTGACAAGCTCCCTCCCTCTCACACACTGACACTCTCCCTCCCTCTCACACACTGACACTCTCTCTCCCTCTCACACACTGACACTCTCCCTCACAATCACACACACTGACAAACTCCCTCCCTCTCACACACTGACAATCTCCCTCCCTCTCACACACTGACACTCTCCCTCCCTCTCACACACTGACAATCTCCCTCCCTCTCACACACTGACACTCTCCCTCCCTCTCACACACTGACATTCTCCCTCACAAACACACACTGATACTCTCCCTCCCTCTCACACACTGACACTCTCCCTCCCTCTCACACACTGACATTCTCTCTCACAAACACACATACTGACAAACTCTCTCTCCCTCTCACACACTGACATTCTCTCTCACAAACACACATACTGACAAACTCTCTCTCCCTCTCACACACTGACATTCTCCCTCACAAACACACACACTGACAAACTCTCTCTCCCTCTCACACACTAACACTCTCTCTCCCTCTCACACACTGACAATCTCCCTCCGTCTCACAAACTGACACTCTCTCTCCCTCTCACACACTAACACTCTCCCTCCCTCTCACACACTAACAATCTCCCTCACAAACACACACACTGACAAACTCTCTCCCTCTCACACACTGACAATCTCTCTCACAAACACACACACTGACACTCTCCCTCCCTCTCACACGCTGACAATCTCCCTCACAAACACACACACTGACACTCTCCCTCCCTCTCACACACTGACAATCTCCCTCACAAACACACACACTGACACTCTCCCTCCCTCTCACACACTGACAATCTCCCTCCCTCTCACACACTGACAATCTCCCTCACAAACACACACACTGACACTCTCCCTCCCTCTCACACACTGACACTCTCTCTCCCTCTCACACACTGACACTCTCCCTCACAAACACACACACTGACACTCTCCCTCCCTCTCACACACTGACACTCTCTCTCCCTCTCACACACTGACAAGCTCCCTCCCTCTCACACACTGACACTCTCTCTCCCTCTCACACACTGACAAGCTCCCTCCCTCTCACACACTGACACTCTCCCTCCCTCTCACACACTGACACTCTCTCTCCCTCTCACACACTGACAAGCTCCCTCCCTCTCACACACTGACACTCTCTCTCCCTCTCACACACTGACAAGCTCCCTCCCTCTCACACACTGACACTCTCTCTCCCTCTCACACACTGACAAGCTCCCTCCCTCTCACACACTGACACTCTCCCTCCCTCTCACACACTGACACTCTCTCTCCCTCTCACACACTGACAAGCTCCCTCCCTCTCACACACTGACACTCTCTCTCCCTCTCACACACTGACAAGCTCCCTCCCTCTCACACACTGACACTCTCCCTCCCTCTCACACACTGACACTCTCTCTCCCTCTCACACACTGACAAGCTCCCTCCCTCTCACACACTGACACTCTCTCTCCCTCTCACACACTGACAAGCTCCCTCCCTCTCACACACTGACACTCTCTCTCCCTCTCACACACTGACAATCTCCCTCCCTCTCACACACTGAAACTCTCCCTCCCTCTCACACACTGACATTCTCTCTCACAAACACACATACTGACAAACTCTCTCTCCCTCTCACACACTGACATTCTCTATCACAAACACAAATACTGACAAACTCTCTCTCCCTCTCACACACTGACATTCTCCCTCACAAACAAACACACTGACAAACTCTCTCTCCCTCTCACACACTAACACTCTCCCTCCCTCTCACACACTGACAATCTCCCTCCCTCTCACACACTGACACTCTCTCTCCCTCTCACACATTGACAATCTCCCTCACAAACACACACACTGACAAACTCTCTCCCTCTCACACACTGACAATCTCTCTCACAAACACACACACTGACACTCTCCCTCCCTCTCACACACTGACAATCTCGCTCACAAACACACACACTGACACTCTCCCTCCCTCTCACACACTGACAATCTCCCTCCCTCTCACACACTGACAATCTCCCTCACAAACACACACACTGACACTCTCCCTCCCTCTCACACACTGACACTCTCTCTCCCTCTCACACACTGACACTCTCCCTCACAAACACACTGACACTCTCCCTCCCTCTCACACACTGACATTCTCTCTCCCTCTCACACACTGATACTCTCCCTCCCTCTCACACACTGACAAGCTCCCTCCCTCTCACACACTGACACTCTCCCTCCCTCTCACTCACTGACACTCTCTCTCCCTCTCACACACTGACACTCTCCCTCACAAACACACACACTGACAAACTCCCTCCCTCTCACACACTGACAATCTCCCTCCCTCTCACACACTGACAATCTCCCTCACAAACACACACTGACACTCTCCCTCACAAACACACACTGACACTCTCTCTCCCTCTCACACACTAACACTCTCCCTCCCTCTCACACACTAACACTCTCTCTCCCTCTCACACACTACACTCTCCCTCCCTCTCACACACTGACAAACTCCCTCCCTCTCACACACTGACACTCTCTCTCCCTCTCACACACTAACGCTCTCCCTCCCTCTCACACACTGACACTCTCCCTCCCTCTCACACACTGACACTCTCTCTTTCGAATGATACACACTCTCTCACACTGACTCTATCCGCCGCTCGCACTGACAGTCTCTCTCTCACACTCATATATTGTCTCTTGCACTGACACTCTCTCATTCGCACTGACACTCTCTCTCACACTGACACCCTCTCTCTTGCACTGACATTCTCACTCTCACACTGACGCTCTTTCACTCACACTGAATCTCTCTTTTACACTGACATTCCCACTCCCGCACTGACACACTCTCTCTCGCACTGACACACTCCATCTCACACTGAGTCTCTCTCTCTCCACTGACACTCTATCTCTCTCGCACTGACACTCTCTCTCTCTCTCACACTGACTCTCTCTCCCACTCGCACTGACAGTCAATCTCTCACACTCAAATTTTGTCTCTTGCCCTGACGCTCTCTCTCTCACACTGACACTCTCCATCCCTCTCACACACTGACACTCTCCCTCACAAACACACACTGACACTCTCCATCACTCTCACACACTGACAATCTCCCTCACAAACACACACACTGACAAACTCTCTCCCTCTCACACACTGACAATCTCCCTCACAAACACACACACTGACAATCTCCCTCCGTCTCACACACTGACAATCTCCCTCACAAACACACACACTGACAATCTCCCTCACAAACACAAACACTGACACTCTCCCTCCCTCTCACACACTGACAATCTCCCTCACAAACACACACACTGACAATCTCCCTCACAAACACACACACTGACACGCTCCCTCCCTCTCACACACTGACAATCTCCCTCACAAACACACACACTGACAAACTCTCTCCCTCTCACACACTGACAATCTCCCTCACAAACACACACACTGACAATCTCCCTCCGTCTCACACACTGACAATCTCCCTCACAAACACACACACTGACAATCTCCCTCACAAACACAAACACTGACACTCTCCCTCCCTCTCACACACTGACACTCTCCCTCCCTCTCACACACTAACACTCTCCCTCCCTCTCACACACTGACGATCTCCCTCCCTCTCACACACTGACACTCTCTCCCCCTCTCAAACACTGACAATCTCCCTCACAAACACACACACTGACACTCTCCCTCCCTCTCACACACTGACAATCTCCCTCCCTCTCACACACTGACAATCTCCCTCCCTCTCACACACTGACACTCTCTCCCCCTCTCAAACACTGACAATCTCCCTCACAAACACACACACTAACACTCTCCCTCCCTCTCACACACTGACAATCTCCCTCCCTCTCACACACTGACACTCTCTCCCCCTCTCACACACTGACAATCTCCCTCACAAACACACACACTGACAAACTCTCTCCCTCTCACACACTGACAATCTCTCTCACAAACACACACACTGACACTCTCCCTCCCTCTCACACACTGACAATCTCCCTCACAAACACACACACTGACACTCTCCCTCCCTCTCACACACTGACAATCTCCCTCACAAACACACACACTGACACTCTCCCTCCCTCTCACACACTGACACTCTCACTCCCTCTCACACACTGACAAGCTCCCTCCCTCTCACACACTGACACTCTCCCTCCCTCTCACACACTGACACTCTCTCTCCCTCTCACACACTGACAAGCTCCCTCCCTCTCACACACTGACACTCTCCATCCCTCTCACACATTACACTCTCCCTCCCTCTCACACACTGACAATCTCCCTCCCTCTCACACCCTGACACTCTCCCTCCCACTCACACACTGACAAACTCCCTCCCTCTCACACACTGACACTCTCCCTCCCTCTCACACTCTGACACTCTCCCTCCCTCTCACACACTGACAAACTCCCTCCCTCTCACACACTGACAATCTCCCTCACAAACACACACTGACACTCTCCCTCCCTCTCACACACTGACAATCTCCCTCACAAACACACACACTGACACTCTCCCTCCCTCTCACACATTGACAATCTCCCTCCCTCTCACACACTGACAATCTCCCTCACAAACACACACACTGACAAACTCCCTCCCTCTCACACACTGACAATCTCCCTACCTCTCACACACTGACACTCTCTCTCCCTCTCACACACTGACACTCTCCCTCACAAACACACACACTGACAAACTCCCTCCCTCTCACACACTGACAATCTCCCTCCCTCTCACACACTGACATTCTCCCTCACAAACACACACTGACACTCTCCCTCCCTCTCACACACTGACAATCTCCCTCCCTCTCACACCCTGACACTCTCCCTCACAAACATACACACTGACAAACTCCCTCCCTCTCACACACTGACAATCTCCCTCCCTCTCACACACTGACACTCTCTCTCCCTCTCACACACTGACACTCTCCCTCACAAACACACACACTGACAAACTCCCTCCCTCTCACACACTGACAATCTCCCTCCCTCTCACACACTGACAATCTCCCTCACAAACACACACTGACACTCTCCCTCACAAACACACACTGACACTCTCTCTCCCTCTCACACACTAACACTCTCTCTCCCTCTCACACACTGACACTCTCTCTCCCTCTCACACACTAACACTCTCTCTCCCTCTCACACACTAACACTCTCCCTCCCTCTCACACACTGACAAACTCCCTCCCTCTCACACACTGACACTCTCTCTCCCTCTCACACACTAACACTCTCCCTCCCTCTCACACACTAACACACTCTCTCCCTCTCACACACTAACACTCTCTCTCCCTCTCACACACTGACACTCTCTCTTACGAATGATACACACTCTCTCATACAGACTCTATCCGCCGCTCGCACTGACAGTCTCTCTCTCACACTCATATATTGTCTCTTGCACTGACACTCTCTCATTCGCACTGGCACTCTCTCTCACACTGACACCCTCTCTCTTGCACTGACATTCTCACTCTCACACTGACGCTCTTTCACTCACACTGAATCTCTCTTTTACACTGACATTCCCACTCCCGCACTGACACACTCTCTCTCGCACTGACACACTCCATCTCACACTGACTCTCTCTCTCTCCACTGACACTCTATCTCTCTCGCACTGACACTCTCTCTCTCTCACACTGACTCTCTCTCCCACTCGCACTGACAGTCAATCTCAAACACTCAAATTTTGTCTCTTGCCCTGACGCTCTCTCTCTCACACTGACACTCTCCATCCCTCTCACACACTGACACTCTCCCTCACAAACACACACTGACACTCTCCATCCCTCTCACACACTGACAATCTCCCTCACAAACACACACACTGACAAACTCTCTCCCTCTCACACACTGACAATCTCACTCACAAACACACACACTGACACTCTCCCTCCCTCTCACACACTGACAATCTCCCTCACAAACACACACACTGACAAACTCTCTCCCTCTCACACACTGACAATCTCCCTCCCTCTCACACACTGACACTCTCCCTCACAAACACACACTGACACTCTCCATCCCTCTCACACACTGACACTCTCCCTCACAAACACACACTGACACTCTCCATCCCTCTCACACACTGACAATCTCCCTCACAAACACACACTGACAAACTCTCTCCCTCTCACACACTGACAATCTCCCTCCCTCTCACACACTGACACTCTCCCTCACAAACACACACTGACACTCTCCATCCCTCTCACACACTGACACTCTCCCTCACAAACACACACTGACACTCTCCATCCCTCTCACACACTGACACTCTCCCTCACAAACACACACTGACACTCTCCATCCCTCTCACACACTGACACTCTCCCTCACAAACACACACTGACACTCTCCATCCCTCTCACACACTGACAATCTCCCTCACAAACACACACACTGACAAACTCTCTCCCTCTCACACACTGACAATCTCCCTCCCTCTCACACACTGACACTCTCCCTCACAAACACACACTGACACTCTCCATCCCTCTCACACACTGACACTCTCCCTCACAAACACACACTGACACTCTCCATCCCTCTCACACACTGACACTCTCCCTCACAAACACACACTGACACTCTCCATCCCTCTCACACACTGACAATCTCCCTCACAAACACACACACTGACACTCTCCATCCCTCTCACACACTGACACTCTCCCTCACAAACACACACTGACACTCTCCATCCCTCTCACACACTGACACTCTCCCTCACAAACACACACTGACACTCTCCATCCCTCTCACACACTGACACTCTCCCTCACAAACACACACTGACACTCTCCATCCCTCTCACACACTGACACTCTCCCTCACAAACACACACTGACACTCTCCATCCCTCTCACACACTGACAATCTCCCTCACAAACACACACACTGACAAACTCTCTCCCTCTCACACACTGACAATCTCCCTCCCTCTCACACACTGACACTCTCCCTCACAAACACACACTGACACTCTCCATCCCTCTCACACACTGACACTCTCCCTCACAAACACACACTGACACTCTCCATCCCTCTCACACACTGACACTCTCCCTCACAAACACACACTGACAATCTCCCTCCCTCTCACACACTGACTCTCTCTCTCCCTCTCACACACTGACACTCTCCATCCCTCTCACACACTGACAATCTCCCTCCCTCTCACACACTGACACTCTCTCTCCCGCTCACACACTGACAATCTCCCTCACAAACACACACTGACACTCTCCATCCCTCTCACACACTGACAATCTCCCTCACAAACACACACACTGACAAACTCTCTCCCTCTCACACACTGACAATCTCCCTCCCTCTCACACACTGACACTCTCCCTCACAAACACACACTGACACTCTCCATCCCTCTCACACACTGACACTCTCCCTCACAAACACACACTGACACTCTCCATCCCTCTCACACACTGACACTCTCCCTCACAAACACACACTGACACTCTCCATCCCTCTCACACACTGACAATCTCCCTCCCTCTCACACACTGACAATCTCCCTCACAAACACACACACTGACAAACTCTCTCCCTCTCACACACTGACAATCTCCCTCACAAACACACACACTGACACTCTCCCTCCCTCTCACACACTGACACTCTCTCTCCCTCTCACACACTGACACTCTCCCTCACAAACACACACACTGACAAACTCTCTCCCTCTCACACAATGACAATCTCCCTCACAAACACACACACTGACACTCTCCCTCCCTCTCACACACTGACACTCTCCCTCACAAACACACACACTGACACTCTCCCTCCCTCTCACAAACTGACAATCTCCCTCACAAACACACACACTGACACTCTCCCTCCCTCTCACACACTGACACTCTCCCTCCCTCTCACACACTGACAAACTCCCTCCCTCTCACACACTGACACTCTCTCTCCCTCTCACACACTAACACTCTCCCTCCCTCTCACACACTAACACACTCTCTCCCTCTCACACACTAACACTCTCTCTCCCTCTCACACAGTGACACTCTCTCTTACGAATGATACACACTCTCTCATACAGACTCTATCCGCCGCTCGCACTGACAGTCTCTCTCTCACACTCATATATTGTCTCTTGCACTGACACTCTCTCATTCGCACTGGCACTCTCTCTCACACTGACACCCTCTCTCTTGCACTGACATTCTCACTCTCACACTGACGCTCTTTCACTCACACTGAATCTCTCTTTTACACTGACACTCCCACTCCCGCACTGACACACTCTCTCTCGCACTGACACACTCCATCTCACACTGAGTCTCTCTCTCTCCACTGACACTCTATCTCTCTCGCACTGACACTCTCTCTCTCTCACACTGACTCTCTCTCCCACTCGCACTGACAGTCAATCTCAAACACTCAAATTTTGTCTCTTGCCCTGACGCTCTCTCTCTCACACTGACACTCTCCATCCCTCTCACACACTGACACTCTCCCTCACAAACACACACTGACACTCTCCATCCCTCTCACACACTGACAATCTCCCTCACAAACACACACACTGACAAACTCTCTCCCTCTCACACACTGACAATCTCTCTCACAAACACACACACTGACACTCTCCCTCCCTCTCACACACTGACACTCTCCCTCACAAACACACACTGACACTCTCCATCCCTCTCACACACTGACACTCTCCCTCACAAACACACACACTGACAATCTCCCTCCCTCTCACACACTGACACTCTCCCTCACAAACACACACTGACACTCTCCATCCCTCTCACACACTGACACTCTCCCTCACAAACACACACTGACACTCTCCATCCCTCTCACACACTGACAATCTCCCTCCCTCTCACACACTGACACTCTCTCTCCCGCTCACACACTGACAATCTCCCTCACAAACACACACTGACACTCTCCCTCCCTCTCACACACTGACAATCTCCCTCACAAACACACACTGACAATCTCCCTCACAAACACACACTGACACTCTCCATCCCTCTCACACACTGACAATCTCCCTCACAAACACACACACTGACAAACTCTCTCCCTCTCACACACTGACAATCTCCCTCCCTCTCACACACTGACACTCTCCCTCACAAACACACACTGACACTCTCCATCCCTCTCACACACTGACACTCTCCCTCACAAACACACACTGACACTCTCCATCCCTCTCACACACTGACACTCTCCCTCACAAACACACACTGACACTCTCCCTCCCTCTCACACACTGACAATCTCCCTCCCTCTCACACACTGACAATCTCCCTCACAAACACACACACTGACAAACTCTCTCCCTCTCACACACTGACAATCTCCCTCACAAACACACACACTGACACTCTCCCTCCCTCTCACACACTGACACTCTCTCTCCCTCTCACACACTGACACTCTCCCTCACAAACACACACACTGACAAACTCTCTCCCTCTCACACAATGACAATCTCCCTCACAAACACACACACTGACACTCTCCCTCCCTCTCACACACTGACACTCTCCCTCACAAACACACACACTGACACTCTCCCTCCCTCTCACAAACTGACAATCTCCCTCACAAACACACACACTGACACTCTCCCTCCCTCTCACACACTGACACTCTCACTCCCTCTCACACACTGACAAGCTCCCTCCCTCTCACACACTGACACTCTCCCTCCCTCTCACACACTGACACTCTCTCTCCCTCTCACACACTGACAAGCTCCCTCCCTCTCACACACTGACACTCTCCATCCCTCTCACACACTGACACTCTCCCTCCCTCTCACACACTGACAATCTCCCTCCCTCTCACACCCTGACACTCTCCCTCCCACTCACACACTGACAAACTCCCTCCCTCTCACACACTGACACTCTCCCTCCCTCTCACACTCTGACACTCTCCCTCCCTCTCACACACTGACAAACTCCCTCCCTCTCACACACTGACAATCTCCCTCACAAACACACACTGACACTCTCCCTCCCTCTCACACACTGACAATCTCCCTCACAAACGCACACTGACAATCTCCCTCCCTCTCACACACTGACAAACTCCCTCCCTCTCACACACTGACAATCTCCCTCACAAACACACACTGACACTCTCCCTCCCTCTCACACACTGACAATCTCCCTCACAAACACACACACTGACACTCTCCCTCCCTCTCACACATTGACAATCTCCCTCCCTCTCACACACTGACAATCTCCCTCACAAACACACACACTGACAAACTCCCTCCCTCTCACACACTGACAATCTCCCTCCCTCTCACACACTGACACTCTCTCTCCCTCTCACACACTGACACTCTCCCTCACAAACACACACACTGACAAACTCCCTCCCTCTCACACACTGACAATCTCCCTCCCTCTCACACACTGACATTCTCCCTCACAAACACACACTGACACTCTCCCTCCCTCTCACACACTGACAATCTCCCTCCCTCTCACACCCTGACACTCTCCCTCACAAACACACACACTGACAAACTCCCTCCCTCTCACACACTGACAATCTCCCTCCCTCTCACACACTGACACTCTCTCTCCCTCTCACACACTGACACTCTCCCTCCCTCTCACACACTGACACTCTCCCTCACAAACACAAACACTGACACTCTCTCTCCCTCTCACACACTGACACTCTCTCTCCCTCTCACACACTGACACTCTCCCTCACAAACACACACACTGACAAACTCCCTCCCTCTCACACACTGACAATCTCCCTCCCTCTCACACACTGACAATCTCCCTCACAAACACACACTGACACTCTCCCTCACAAACACACACTGACACTCTCTCTCCCTCTCACACACTAACACTCTCCCTCCCTCTCACACACTAACACTCTCTCTCCCTCTCACACACTAACACTCTCCCTCCCTCTCACACACTGACAAACTCCCTCCCTCTCACACACTGACACTCTCTCTCCCTCTCACACACTAACACTCTCCCTCCCTCTCACACACTAACACACTCTCTCCCTCTCACACACTAACACTCTCTCTCCCTCTCACACACTGACACTCTCTCTTACGAATGATACACACTCTCTCATACAGACTCTATCCGCCGCTCGCACTGACAGTCTCTCTCTCACACTCATATATTGTCTCTTGCACTGACACTCTCTCATTCGCACTGGCACTCTCTCTCACACTGACACCCTCTCTCTTGCACTGACATTCTCACTCTCACACTGACACTCTTTCACTCACACTGAATCTCTCTTTTACACTGACATTCCCACTCCCGCACTGACACACTCTCTCTCGCACTGACACACTCCATCTCACACTGAGTCTCTCTCTCTCCACTGACACTCTATCTCTCTCGCACTGACACTCTCTCTCTCTCACACTGACTCTCTCTCCCACTCGCACTGACAGTCAATCTCAAACACTCAAATTTTGTCTCTTGCCCTGACGCTCTCTCTCTCACACTGACACTCTCCATCCCTCTCACACACTGACACTCTCCCTCACAAACACACACTGACACTCTCCATCCCTCTCACACACTGACAATCTCCCTCACAAACACACACACTGACAAACTCTCTCCCTCTCACACACTGACAATCTCCCTCCCTCTCACACACTGACACTCTCCCTCACAAACACACACTGACACTCTCCATCCCTATCACACACTGACACTCTCCCTCACAAACACACACTGACACTCTCCATCCCTCTCACACACTGACACTCTCCCTCACAAACACACACTGACACTCTCCATCCCTCTCACACACTGACAATCTCCCTCCCTCTCACACACTGACACTCTCTCTCCCGCTCACACACTGACAATCTCCCTCACAAACACACACTGACACTCTCCCTCCCTCTCACACACTGACACTCTCCCTCACAAACACACACACTGACACTCTCCCTCACAAACACACACACTGACAAACTCTCTCCCTCTCACACACTGACAATCTCCCTCCCTCTCACACACTGACACTCTCCCTCACAAACACACACTGACACTCTCCATCCCTCTCACACACTGACACTCTCCCTCACAAACACACACTGACACTCTCCATCCCTCTCACACACTGACACTCTCCCTCACAAACACACACTGACACTCTCCATCCCTCTCACACACTGACAATCTCCCTCACTCTCACACAATGACAATCTCCCTCACAAACACACACACTGACAAACTCTCTCCCTCTCACACACTGACAATCTCCCTCACAAACACACACACCGACACTCTCCCTCCCTCTCACACACTGACACTCTCTCTCCCTCTCACACACTGACACTCTCCCTCACAAACACACACACTGACAAACTCCCTCCCTCTCACACACTGACAATCTCCCTCACAAACACACACACTGACACTCTCCCTCCCTCTCACACACTGACAATCTCCCTACCTCTCACACACTGACAATCTCCCTCACAAACACACACACTGACACTCTCCCTCCCTCTCACACACTGACAATCTCCCTCACAAACACACACACTGACACTCTCCCTCCCTCTCACACACTGACACTCTCTCTCCCTCTCACACACTGACACTCTCCCTCACAAACACACACACTGACACTCTCCCTCCCTCTCACACACTGACACTCTCCCTCCCTCTCACACACTGACACTCTCTCTCCCTCTCACACACTGACAAGCTCCCTCCCTCTCACACACTGACACTCTCTCTCCCTCTCACACACTGACACTCTCCCTCACAATCACACACACTGACAAACACCCTCCCTCTCACACACTGACACTCTCTCTCCCTCTCACACACTGACAAGCTCCCTCCCTCTCACACACTGACACTCTCCCTCCCTCTCACACACTGACACTCTCCCTCCCTCTCACACACTAACACTCTCTCACAAACACACATACTGACAAACTCTCTCTCCCTCTCACACACTGACATTCTCTCTCACAAACACACATACTGACAAACTCTCTCTCCCTCTCACACACTGACATTCTCTCTCACAAACACACATACTGACAAACTCTCTCTCCCTCTCACACACTGACATTCTCCCTCACAAACACACACACTGACAAACTCTCTCTCCCTCTCACACACTAACACTCTCCCTCCCTCTCACACACTGACAATCTCCCTCCCTCTCACACACTGACACTCTCTCTCCCTCTCACACACTGACAATCTCCCTCACAAACACACACACTGACAAACCCCTCCCTCTCACACACTGACAATCTCCCTCCCTCTCACACACTGACACTCTCCCTCCCTCTCACACCCTGACACTCTCTCTCCCTCTCACACACTGACAATCTCCCTCACAAACACACACACTGACAAACCCCTCCCTCTCACACACTGACAATCTCCCTCCCTCTCACACACTGACAATCTCCCTCACAAACACACACACTGACAAACTCTCTCCCTCTCACACACTGACAATCTCTCTCACAAACACACACACTGACACTCTCCCTCCCTCTCACACACTGACAATCTCCCTCACAAACTCACACACTGACACTCTCCCTCCCTCTCACACACTGACAATCTCCCTCCCTCTCACACACTGACAATCTCCCTCACAAACACACACACTGACACTCTCCCTCCCTCTCACACACTGACACTCTCCCTCACAAACACACACTGACACTCTCCCTCCCTCTCACACACTGACACTCTCTCTCCCTCTCACACACTGACAAGCTCCCTCCCTCTCACACACTGACACTCTCCCTGCCTCTCACACACTGACACTCTCTCTCCCTCTCACACACTGACACTCTCCCTCCCTCTCACACACTGACACTCTCTCTCCCTCTCACACACTGACACTCTCCCTCACAAACACACACACTGACAAACTCCCTCCCTCTCACACACTGACAATCTCCCTCCCTCTCACACCCTGACACTCTCCCTCCCTCTCACACACTGACAAACTCCCTCCCTCTCACACACTGACAATCTCCCTCCCTCTCACACCCTGACACTCTCCCTCCCTCTCACACACTGACACTCTCCCTCCCTCTCACACCCTGACACTCTCCCTCCCTCTCACACACTGACAAACTCCCTCCCTCTCACACACTGACAATCTCCCTCACAAACACACACTGACACTCTCCCTCCCTCTCACACACTGACAATCTCCCTCACAAACACACACTGACAATCTCCCTCCCTCTCACACACTGACAAACTCCCTCCCTCTCACACACTGACAATCTCCCACACAAACACACACACTGACACTCTCCCTCCCTCTCACACACTGACAATCTCCCTCACAAACACACACCCTGACACTCTCCCTCCCTCTCACACACTGACACTCTCCCTCCCTCTCACACACTGACACTCTCCCACACAAACACACACTGACACTCTCCCTCCCTCTCACACACTGACACTCTCCCTCCCTCTCACACACTGACACTCTCCCTCACAAACACAAACACTGACACTCTCTCTCCCTCTCACACACTGACACTCTCCCTCCCTCTCACACACTGACACTCTCCCTCCCTCTCACACACTGACAATCTCCCACACAAACACACACTGACACTCTCCCTCCCTCTCACACACTGACACTCTCCCTCCCTCTCACACACTGACACTCTCCCTCACAAACACAAACACTGACACTCTCTCTCCCTCTCACACACTGACACTCTCCCTCCCTCTCACACACTGACAATCTCCCTCACAAACACACACACTGACACTCTCCCTCCCTCTCACACACTGACAATCTCCCTCACAAACACTCACCCTGACACTCTCCCTCCCTCTCACACACTGACAATCTCCCTCACAAACACACACACTGACACTCTCCCTCCCTCTCACACACTGACAATCTCCCTCCCTCTCACACACTGACACTCTCCCTCCCTCTCACACACTGACAAGCTCCCTCCCTCTCACACACTGACACTCTCCCTCCCTCTCACACATTGACAAGCTCCCTCCCTCTCACACACTGACACTCTCCCTCCCTCTCACACACACTGACACTCTCCCTCCCTCTCACACACTGACACTCTCCCTCCCTCTCACACACTGACACTCTCCCTCACAAACACACACACTGACAAACTCCCTCCCTCTCACACACTGACAATCTCCCTCCCTCTCACACCCTGACACTCTCCCTCCCTCTCACACACTGACAAACTCCCTCCCTCTCACACACTGACACTCTCCCTCCCTCTCACACCCTGACACTCTCCCTCCCTCTCACACACTGACACTCTCCCTCCCTCTCACACATTGACAATCTCCCTCACAAAGACACACACTGAGAAACTCCCTCCCTCTCACACACTGACAATCTCCCTCCCTCTCACACACTGACACTCTCTCTCCCTCTCACACACTGACACTCTCCCTCACAAACACACACACTGACAAACCCCTCCCTCTCACACACTGACAATCTCCCTCCCTCTCACACACTGACATTCTCCCTCACAAACACACACTGACACTCTCCCTCCCTCTCACACACTGACAATCTCCCTCCCTCTCACACACTGACACTCTCCCTCCCTCTCACACACTGACAAGCTCCCTCCCTCTCACACACTGACACTCTCCCTCCCTCTCACACATTGACAAGCTCCCTCCCTCTCACACACTGACACTCTCCCTCCCTCTCACACACACTGACACTCTCCCTCCCTCTCACACACTGACACTCTCCCTCCCTCTCACACACTGACACTCTCCCTCACAAACACACACACTGACAAACTCCCTCCCTCTCACACACTGACAATCTCCCTCCCTCTCACACCCTGACACTCTCCCTCCCTCTCACACACTGACAAACTCCCTCCCTCTCACACACTGACACTCTCCCTCCCTCTCACACCCTGACACTCTCCCTCCCTCTCACACACTGACACTCTCCCTCCCTCTCACACATTGACAATCTCCCTCACAAAGACACACACTGAGAAACTCCCTCCCTCTCACACACTGACAATCTCCCTCCCTCTCACACACTGACACTCTCTCTCCCTCTCACACACTGACACTCTCCCTCACAAACACACACACTGACAAACCCCTCCCTCTCACACACTGACAATCTCCCTCCCTCTCACACACTGACATTCTCCCTCACAAACACACACTGACACTCTCCCTCCCTCTCACACACTGACAATCTCCCTCCCTCTCACACCCTGACACTCTCCCTCACAAACACACACACTGACAATCTCCCTCCCTCTCACACACTGACACTCTCTCTCCCTCTCACACACTGACACTCTCCCTCACAAACACACACACTGACAAACTCGCTCCCTCTCACACACTGACAATCTCCCTCCCTCTCACACACTGACAATCTCCCTCACAAACACACACTGACACTCTCCCTCACAAACACACACTGACACTCTCTCTCCCTCTCACACACTAACACTCTCCCTCCCTCTCACACACTAACACTCTCTCTCCCTCTCACACACTAACACTCTCCCTCCCTCTCACACACTGACACTCTCCCTCACAAACACACACTGACACTCTCTCTCCCTCTCACACACTAACACTCTCCCTCCCTCTCACACACTGACACTCTCTCTCCCTCTCACACACTAACACTCTCCCTCCCTCTCACACACTAACACTCTCTCTCCCTCTCACACACTAACACTCTCCCTCCCTCTCACACACTGACAAACTCCCTCCCTCTCACACACTGACACTCTCTCTCCCTCTCACACACTAACCCTCTCCCTCCCTCTCACACACTAACACTCTCTCTCCCTCTCACACACTAACACTCTCTCTCCCTCTCACACACTAACACTCTCTCTCCCTCTCACACTCTGACACTCTCTCTTTCGAATGATACACACTCTCTCATACAGACTCTATCCGCCGCTCGCACTGACAGTCTCTCTCTCACACTCATATATTGTCTCTTGCACTGACACTCTCTCATTCGCACTGACACTCTCTCTCACACTGACACCCTCTCTCTTGCACTGACATTCTCACTCTCACACTGACGCTCTTTCACTCACACTGAATCTCTCTTTTACACTGACATTCCCACTCCCGCACTGACACACTCTCTCTCGCACTGACACACTCCATCTCACACTGACTCTCTCTCTCTCCACTGACACTCTATCTCTCTCGCACTGACACTCTCTCTCACACTGACACCCTCTCTCTTGCACTGACATTCTCACTCTCACACTGACGCTCTTTCACTCACACTGAATCTCTCTTTTACACTGACACTCCCACTCCCGCACTGACACACTCTCTCTCGCACTGACACACTCCATCTCACACTGACTCTCTCTCCCACTCGCACTGACAGTCAATCTCTCACACTCAAATTTTGTCTCTTGCCCTGACGCTCTCTCTCTCACACTGACACTCTCCATCCCTCTCACACACTGACAATCTCCCTCACAAACACACACACTGACAAACTCTCTCCCTCTCTCACACTGACACTCTCCATCCCTCTCACACAATGACACTCTCCCTCACAAACACACACTGACACTCTCCATCCCTCTCACACACTGACAATCTCCCTCACAAACACACACACTGACAAACTCTCTCCCTCTCACACACTGACAATCTCCCTCACAAACACACACACTGACACTCTCCCTCCCTCTCACACACTGACACTCTCCCTCCCTCTCACACACTGACAATCTCCCTCACAAACACAAACACTGACACTCTCCCTCCCTCTCACACACTGACACTCTCCCTCACAAACACACACACTGACACTCTCCCTCCCTCTCACACACTGACACTCTCCCTCCCTCTCACACACTGACACTCTCTCTCCCTCTCACACACTGACAAGCTCCCTCCCTCTCACACACTGACACTCTCCCTCCCTCTCACACACTGACACTCTCTCTCCCTCTCACACACTGACAAGCTCCCTCCCTCTCACACACTGACACTCTCCCTCCCTCTCACACACTGACACTCTCTCTCCCTCTCACACACTGACACTCTCCCTCACAATCACACACACTGACAAACTCCCTCCCTCTCACACACTGACAATCTCCCTCCCTCTCACACACTGACACTCTCCCTCCCTCTCACACACTGACATTCTCCCTCACAAAAACACACTGATACTCTCCCTCCCTCTCACACACTGACACTCTCCCTCCCTCTCACACACTGACATTCTCTCTCACAAACACACATACTGACAAACTCTCTCTCCCTCTCACACACTGACATTCTCTCTCACAAACACACATACTGACAAACTCTCTCTCCCTCTCACACACTGACATTCTCCCTCACAAACACACACACTGACAAACTCTCTCTCCCTCTCACACACTAACACTGTCTCTCCCTCTCACACACTGACAATCTCCCTCCCTCTCACAAACTGACACTCTCTCTCCCTCTCACACACTAACACTCTCCCTCCCTCTCACACACTAACAATCTCCCTCACAAACACACACACTGACAAACTCTCTCCCTCTCACACACTGACAATCTCTCTCACAAACACACACACTGACACTCTCCCTCCCTCTCACACGCTGACAATCTCCCTCACAAACACACACACTGACACTCTCCCTCCCTCTCACACACTGACAATCTCCCTCACAAACACACACACTGACACTCTCCCTCCCTCTCACACACTGACAATCTCCCTCCCTCTCACACACTGACAATCTCCCTCACAAACACACACACTGACACTCTCCCTCCCTCTCACACACTGACACTCTCTCTCCCTCTCACACACTGACACTCTCCCTCACAAACACACACACTGACACTCTCCCTCCCTCTCACACACTGACACTCTCTCTCCCTCTCACACACTGACAAGCTCCCTCCCTCTCACACACTGACACTCTCTCTCCCTCTCACACACTGACAATCTCCCTCCCTCTCACACACTGAAACTCTCCCTCCCTCTCACACACTGACATTCTCTCTCACAAACACACATACTGACAAACTCTCTCTCCCTCTCACACACTGACATTCTCTATCACAAACACAAATACTGACAAACTCTCTCTCCCTCTCACACACTGACATTCTCACTCACAAACAAACACACTGACAAACTCTCTCTCCCTCTCACACACTAACACTCTCCCTCCCTCTCACACACTGACAATCTCCCTCCCTCTCACACACTGACACTCTCTCTCCCTCTCACACATTGACAATCTCCCTCACAAACACACACACTGACAAACTCTCTCCCTCTCACACACTGACAATCTCTCTCACAAACACACACACTGACACTCTCCCTCCCTCTCACACACTGACAATCTCCCTCACAAACACACACACTGACACTCTCCCTCCCTCTCACACACTGACAATCTCCCTCCCTCTCACACACTGACAATCTCCCTCACAAACACACACACTGACACTCTCCCTCCCTCTCACACACTGACACTCTCTCTCCCTCTCACACACTGACACTCTCCCTCACAAACACACTGACACTCTCCCTCCCTCTCACACACTGACATTCTCTCTCCCTCTCACACACTGATACTCTCCCTCCCTCTCACACACTGACAAGCTCCCTCCCTCTCACACACTGACACTCTCCCTCCCTCTCACTCACTGACACTCTCTCTCCCTCTCACACACTGACACTCTCCCTCACAAACACACACACTGACAAACTCCCTCCCTCTCACACACTGACAATCTCCCTCCCTCTCACACACTGACAATCTCCCTCACAAACACACACTGACACTCTCCCTCACAAACACACACTGACACTCTCTCTCCCTCTCACACACTAACACTCTCCCTCCCTCTCACACACTAACACTCTCTCTCCCTCTCACACACTACACTCTCCCTCCCTCTCACACACTGACAAACTCCCTCCCTCTCACACACTGACACTCTCTCTCCCTCTCACACACTAACACTCTCCCTCCCTCTCACACACTAACACTCTCACTCCCTCTCACACACTGACACTCTCTCTTTCGAATGATACACACTCTCTCATACAGACTCTATCCGCCGCTCGCACTGACAGTCTCTCTCTCACACTCATATATTGTCTCTTGCACTGACACTCTCTCATTCGCACTGACACTCTCTCTCACACTGACACCCTCTCTCTTGCACTGACATTCTCACTCTCACACTGACGCTCTTTCACTCACACTGAATCTCTCTTTTACACTGACACTCCCACTCCCGCACTGACACACTCTCTCTCGCACTGACACACTCCATCTCACACTGACTCTCTCTCTCTCCACTGACACTCTATCTCTCTCGCACTGACACTCTCTCTCTCTCACACTGACTCTCTCTCCCACTCGCACTGACAGTCAATCTCTCACACTCAAATTTTGTCTCTTGCCCTGACGCTCTCTCTCACACACTGACACTCTCCATCCCTCTCACACACTGACAATCTCCCTCACAAACACACACACTGACAAACTCTCTCCCTCTCACAAACTGACACTCTCCATCCCTCTCACACACTGACAATCTCCCTCACAAACACACACTGACACTCTCCATCCCTCTCACACACTGACACTCTCCCTCACAAACACACACTGACACTCTCCATCCCTCTCACACACTGACAATCTCCCTCACAAACACACACACTGACAAACTCTCTCCCTCTCACACACTGACAATCTCCCTCACAAACACACACACTGACAATCTCCCTTCGTCTCACACACTGACAATCTCCCTCACAAACACACACACTGACAATCTCCCTCACAAACACACACACTGACAATCTCCCTCACAAACACAAACACTGACACTCTCCCTCCCTCTCACACACTGACACTCTCTCTCCCTCTCACACACTGACACTCTCCCTCACAAACACACACACTGACACTCTCCCTCCCACTCACACACTGACACTCTCACTCCCTCTCACACACTGACACTCTCTCTCCCTCTCACACACTGACAATCTCCCTCACAAACACACACACTGACAATCTCCCTCCGTCTCACACACTGACAATCTCCCTCACAAACACACATACTGACAAACTCTCTCTCCCTCTCACACACTGACATTCTCCCTCACAAACACACACACTGACAAACTCTCTCTCCCTCTCACACACTAACACTCTCCCTCCCTCTCACACACTGACAATCTCCCTCCCTCTCACACACTGACACTCTCTCCCCCTCTCAAACACTGACAATCTCCCTCACAAACACACACTGACACTCTCCCTCCCTCTCATACACTGACAATCTCCCTCCCTCTCACACACTGACAATCTCCCTCACAAACACACACACTGACACTCTCCCTCCCTCTCACACACTGACAATCTCCCTCCCTCTCACACACTGACAATCTCCCTCACAAACACACACACTGACAAACTCTCTCCCTCTCACACACTGACAATCTCTCTCACAAACACACACACTGACACTCTCCCTCCCTCTCACACACTGACAATCTCCCTCACAAACACACACACTGAAAAACTCCCTCACAAACACACACACTGACACTCTCCCTCCCTCTCACACACTGACACTCTCCCTCCCTCTCACACACTGACAATCTCCCTCACAAACACACACTGACACTCTCCCTCCCTCTCACACACTGACAATCTCCCTCACAAACACACACTGACACTCTCCCTCCCTCTCACACACTGACAATCTCCCTCACAAACACACACACTGACACTCTCCCTCCCTCTCACACACTGACAATCTCACTCCCTCTCACACACTGACACTCTCCCTCCCTCTCACACACTGAAATACTCCCTCACAAACACACACTGACACTCTCCCTCCCTCTCACACACTGACAATCTCCCTCACAAACACACACTGACACTCTCCCTCCCTCTCACACACTGACAATCTCCCTCACAAACACACACTGACACTCTCCCTCCCTCTCACACACTGACAATCTCCCTCACAAACACACACTGACACTCTCCCTCCCTCTCACACACTGACAATCTCCCTCACAAACACACACTGACACTCTCCCTCCCTCTCACACACTGACAATCTCCCTCACAAACCCACACTGACACTCTCCCTCCCTCTCACACACTGACAATCTCCCTCACAAACACACACTGACACTCTCCCTCCCTCTCACACACTGACAATCTCCCTCACAAACACACACACTGACACTCTCCCTCCCTCTCACACACTGACAATCTCACTCCCTCTCACACACTGACAATCTCCCTCCCTCTCACACACTGACAATCTCCCTCACAAACACACACACTGACAAACTCTCTCCCTCTCGCACACTGACAATCTCTCTCACAAACACACACACTGACACTCTCCCTCCCTCTCACACACTGACAATCTCCCTCACAAACACACACACTGACAAACTCCCTCACAAACACACACACTGACACTCTCCCTCCCTCTCACACACTGACACTCTCCCTCCCTCTCACACACTGACAATCTCCCTCACAAACACACACACTGACACTCTCCCTCCCTCTCACACACTGACACTCTCTCTCCCTCTCACACACTGACACTCTCCCTCACAAACACACACACTGACACTCTCCCTCCCTCTCACACACTGACACTCTCTCTCCCTCTCACACACTGACACTCTCTCTCCCTCTCACACACTGACAATCTCCCTCCCTCTCACACACTGACATTCTCCCTCACAAACACACACTGACACTCTCCCTCCCTCTCACACACTGACATTCTCCCTCACAAACACACACTGACAATCTCCCTCCCTCTCACACACTGACACTCTCTCTCCCTCTCACACACTGACAATCTCCCTCCCTCTCACACCCTGACACTCTCCCTCCCTCTCACACACTGACAATCTCCCTCCCTCTCACACACTGACAATCTCCCTCCCTCTCACACACTGACAAACTCTCTCCCTCTCACACCCTGACACTCTCCCTCCCTCTCACACTGTGACACTCTCCCTCCCTCTCACACACTGACATTCTCCCTCACAAACACACACTGACACTCTCCCTCCCTCTCACACACTGACACTCTCCCTCCCTCTCACACACTGACATTCTCCCTCACAAACACACACTGACAATCTCCCTCCCTCTCACACACTGACAATCTCCCTCACAAACACACACACTGACAATCTCCCTCCCTCTCACACACTGACAAACTCTCTCCCTCTCACACCCAGACAATCTCCCTCCCTCTCACACACTGACAATCTCCCTCACAAACACACACACTGACAAACTCCCTCTTACACACTGACACTCTCCCTCACAAACACACACACTGACAAACTCCCTCCCTCTCACACACTGACAATCTCCTTCCCTCTCACACACTGACACTCTCCCTCCCTCTCACACACTGACATTCTCCCTCACAAACACACACTGATACTCTCCCTCCCTCTCACACACTGACAATCTCCCTCCCTCTCACACACTGACACTCTCTCTCCCTCTCACACACTGACAATCTCCCTCCCTCTCACACCCTGACACTCTCCCTCCCTCTCACACCCTGACAATCTCCCTCCCTCTCACACACTGACAATCTCCCTCCCTCTCACACACTGACACTCTCCCTCCCTCTCACACACTGACATTCTCCCTCACAAACACACACTGACACTCTCCCTCCCTCTCACACACTGACAATCTCCCTCACAAACACACATACTGACAAACTCCCTCCCTCTCACACACTGACAATCTCCCTCCCTCTCACACACTGACACTCTCCCTCCCTCTCACACACTGACAATCTCCCTCACAAACACACACTGACACTCTCCCTCCCTCTCACACACTGACAATCTCCCTCACAAACACACACTGACACTCTCCCTCCCTCTCACACACTGACAATCTCCCTCACAAACACACACTGACACTCTCCCTCCCTCTCACACACTGACAATCTCCCTCACAAACACACACACTGACACTCTCCCTCCCTCTCACACACTGACAATCTCACTCCCTCTCACACACTGACAATCTCCCTCCCTCTCACACACTGACAATCTCCCTCACAAACACACACACTGACAAACTCTCTCCCTCTCGCACACTGACAATCTCTCTCACAAACACACACACTGACACTCTCCCTCCCTCTCACACACTGACAATCTCCCTCACAAACACACACACTGACAAACTCCCTCACAAACACACACACTGACACTCTCCCTCCCTCTCACACACTGACAATCTCCCTCCCTCTCACACACTGACAATCTCCCTCACAAACACACACACTGACACTCTCCCTCCCTCTCACACACTGACACTCTCTCTCCCTCTCACACACTGACACTCTCCCTCACAAACACACACACTGACACTCTCCCTCCCTCTCACACACTGACACTCTCTCTCCCTCTCACACACTGACACTCTCTCTCCCTCTCACACACTGACAATCTCCCTCCCTCTCACACACTGACATTCTCCCTCACAAACACACACTGACACTCTCCCTCCCTCTCACACACTGACATTCTCCCTCACAAACACACACTGACAATCTCCCTCCCTCTCACACACTGACACTCTCTCTCCCTCTCACACACTGACAATCTCCCTCCCTCTCACACCCTGACACTCTCCCTCCCTCTCACACACTGACAATCTCCCTCCCTCTCACACACTGACAATCTCCCTCCCTCTCACACACTGACAAACTCTCTCCCTCTCACACCCTGACACTCTCCCTCCCTCTCACACTCTGACACTCTCCCTCCCTCTCACACACTGACATTCTCCCTCACAAACACACACTGACACTCTCCCTCCCTCTCACACACTGACAATCTCCCTCCCTCTCACACACTGACAAACTCTCTCCCTCTCACACCCTGACACTCTCCCTCCCTCTCACACTCTGACACTCTCCCTCCCTCTCACACACTGCCATTCTCCCTCACAAACACACACTGACAATCTCCCTCCCTCTCACACACTGACACTCTCCCTCACAAACACACACACTGACACTCTCCCTCCCTCTCACACACTGACACTCTCTCTCCCTCTCACACACTGACACTCTCTCTCCCTCTCACACACTGACAATCTCCCTCCCTCTCACACACTGACATTCTCCCTCACAAACACACACTGACACTCTCCCTCCCTCTCACACACTGACATTCTCCCTCACAAACACACACTGACAATCTCCCTCCCTCTCACACACTGACACTCTCTCTCCCTCTCACACACTGACAATCTCCCTCCCTCTCACACCCTGACACTCTCCCTCCCTCTCACACACTGACAATCTCCCTCCCTCTCACACACTGACAATCTCCCTCCCTCTCACACACTGACAAACTCTCTCCCTCTCACACCCTGACACTCTCCCTCCCTCTCACACTCTGACACTCTCCCTCCCTCTCACACACTGACATTCTCCCTCACAAACACACACTGACACTCTCCCTCCCTCTCACACACTGACAATCTCCCTCCTTCTCACACACTGACAAACTCTCTCCCTCTCACACCCTGACACTCTCTCTCCCTCTCACACACTGACAATCTCCCTCCCTCTCACACCCTGACACTCTCCCTCCCTCTCACACCCTGACAATCTCCCTCCCTCTCACACACTGACAATCTCCCTCCCTCTCACACACTGACACTCTCCCTCCCTCTCACACACTGACATTCTCCCTCACAAACACACACTGACACTCTCCCTCCCTCTCACACACTGACAATCTCCCTCACAAACACACATACTGACAAACTCCCTCCCTCTCACACACTGACAATCTCCCTCCCGCTCACACACTGACACTCTCCCTCCCTCTCACACACTGACAATCTCCCTCACAAACACACACTGACACTCTCCCTCCCTCTCACACACTGACAATCTCCCTCACAAACACACACTGACACTCTCCCTCCCTCTCACACACTGACAATCTCCCTCACAAACACACACTGACACTCTCCCTCCCTCTCACACACTGACAATCTCCCTCACAAACACACACACTGACACTCTCCCTCCCTCTCACACACTGACAATCTCACTCCCTCTCACACACTGACAATCTCCCTCCCTCTCACACACTGACAATCTCCCTCACAAACACACACACTGACAAACTCTCTCCCTCTCGCACACTGACAATCTCTCTCACAAACACACACACTGACACTCTCCCTCCCTCTCACACACTGACAATCTCCCTCACAAACACACACACTGACAAACTCCCTCACAAACACACACACTGACACTCTCCCTCCCTCTCACACACTGACAATCTCCCTCCCTCTCACACACTGACAATCTCCCTCACAAACACACACACTGACACTCTCCCTCCCTCTCACACACTGACACTCTCTCTCCCTCTCACACACTGACACTCTCCCTCACAAACACACACACTGACACTCTCCCTCCCTCTCACACACTGACACTCTCTCTCCCTCTCACACACTGACACTCTCTCTCCCTCTCACACACTGACAATCTCCCTCCCTCTCACACACTGACATTCTCCCTCACAAACACACACTGACACTCTCCCTCCCTCTCACACACTGACATTCTCCCTCACAAACACACACTGACAATCTCCCTCCCTCTCACACACTGACACTCTCTCTCCCTCTCACACACTGACAATCTCCCTCCCTCTCACACCCTGACACTCTCCCTCCCTCTCACACACTGACAATCTCCCTCCCTCTCACACACTGACAATCTCCCTCCCTCTCACACACTGACAAACTCTCTCCCTCTCACACCCTGACACTCTCCCTCCCTCTCACACTCTGACACTCTCCCTCCCTCTCACACACTGACATTCTCCCTCACAAACACACACTGACACTCTCCCTCCCTCTCACACACTGACAATCTCCCTCCCTCTCACACACTGACAAACTCTCTCCCTCTCACACCCTGACACTCTCCCTCCCTCTCACACTCTGACACTCTCCCTCCCTCTCACACACTGCCATTCTCCCTCACAAACACACACTGACAATCTCCCTCCCTCTCACACACTGACAATCTCCCTCACAAACACACACACTGACAATCTCCCTCCCTCTCACACACTGACAAACTCTCTCCCTCTCACACCCTGACAATCTCCCTCCCTCTCACACACTGACAATCTCCCTCACAAACACACACACTGACAAACTCCCTCTTACACACTGACACTCTCACTCACAAACACACACACTGACAAACTCCCTCCCTCTCACACACTGACAATCTCCCTCCCTCTCACACACTGACACTCTCCCTCCCTCTCACACACTGACATTCTCCCTCACAAACACACACTGATACTCTCCCTCCCTCTCACACACTGACAATCTCCCTCCCTCTCACACACTGACACTCTCTCTCCCTCTCACACATTGACAATCTCCCTCCCTCTCACACCCTGACACTCTCCCTCCCTCTCACACCCTGACAATCTCCCTCCCTCTCACACACTGACAATCTCCCTCCCTCTCACACACTGACACTCTCCCTCCCTCTCACACACTGACATTCTCCCTCACAAACACATACTGACACTCTCCCTCCCTCTCACACACTGACATTCTCCCTCACAAACACACACTGACAATCTCCCTCCCTCTCACACACTGACAATCTCCCTCCCTCTCACACACTGACACTCTCCCTCCCTCTCACACACTGACATTCTCCCTCACAAACACACACTGACACTCTCCCTCCCTCTCACACACTGACAATCTCCCTCACAAACACACATACTGACAAACTCCCTCCCTCTCACACACTGACAATCTCCCTCCCTCTCACACACTGACACTCTCCCTCCCTCTCACACACTGACAATCTCCCTCACAAACACACACTGACACTCTCCCTCCCTCTCACACACTGACAATCTCCCTCACAAACACACACTGACACTCTCCCTCCCTCTCACACATTGACTATCTCCCTCACAAACACACACTGACACTCTCCCTCCCTCTCACACACTGACAATCTCCCTCACAAACACACACACTGACACTCTCCCTCCCTCTCACACACTGACAATCTCACTCCCTCTCACACACTGACAATCTCCCTCCCTCTCACACACTGACAATCTCCCTCACCAACACACACACTGACAAACTCTCTCCCTCTCGCACACTGACAATCTCTCTCACAAACACACACACTGACACTCTCCCTCCCTCTCACACACTGACAATCTCCCTCACAAACACACACACTGACAAACTCCCTCACAAACACACACACTGACACTCTCCCTCCCTCTCACACACTGACACTCTCCCTCCCTCTCACACACTGACAATCTCCCTCCCTCTCACACACTGACAATCTCCCTCACAAACACACACACTGACACTCTCCCTCCCTCTCACACACTGACACTCTCTCTCCCTCTCACACACTGACACTCTCCCTCACAAACACACACACTGACACTCTCCCTCCCTCTCACACACTGACACTCTCTCTCCCTCTCACACACTGACACTCTCTCTCCCTCTCACACACTGACAATCTCCCTCCCTCTCACACACTGACATTCTCCCTCACAAACACACACTGACACTCTCCCTCCCTCTCACACACTGACATTCTCCCTCACAAACACACACTGACAATCTCCCTCCCTCTCACACACTGACACTCTCTCTCCCTCTCACACACTGACAATCTCCCTCCCTCTCACACCCTGACACTCTCCCTCCCTCTCACACACTGACAATCTCCCTCCCTCTCACACACTGACAATCTCCCTCCCTCTCACACACTGACAAACTCTCTCCCTCTCACACCCTGACACTCTCCCTCCCTCTCACACTCTGACACTCTCCCTCCCTCTCACACACTGACATTCTCCCTCACAAACACACACTGACACTCTCCCTCCCTCTCACACACTGACAATCTCCCTCCTTCTCACACACTGACAAACTCTCTCCCTCTCACACCCTGACACTCTCCCTCCCTCTCACACTCTGACACTCTCCCTCCCTCTCACACACTGACATTCTCCCTCACAAACACACACTGACAATCTCCCTCCCTCTCACACACTGACAATCTCCCTCACAAACACACACACTGACAATCTCCCTCCCTCTCACACACTGACAAACTCTCTCCCTCTCACACCCTGACAATCTCCCTCCCTCTCACACACTGACAATCTCCCTCACAAACACACACACTGACAAACTCCCTCTTACACACTGACACTCTCACTCACAAACACACACACTGACAAACTCCCTCCCTCTTACACACTGACAATCTCCCTCCCTCTCACACACTGACACTCTCCCTCCCTCTCACACACTGACATTCTCCCTCACAAACACACACTGATACTCTCCCTCCCTCTCACACACTGACACTCTCCCTCAAAAACACACACACTGACACTCTCCCTCCCTCTCACACACTGACAATCTCCCTCCCTCTCACACACTGACACTCTCTCTCCCTCTCACACATTGACAATCTCCCTCCCTCTCACACCCTGACACTCTCCCTCCCTCTCACACCCTGACAATCTCCCTCCCTCTCACACACTGACAATCTCCCTCCCTCTCACACACTGACACTCTCCCTCCCTCTCACACACTGACATTCTCCCTCACAAACACACACTGACACTCTCCCTCCCTCTCACACACTGACACTCTCCCTCCCTCTCACACACTGACATTCTCCCTCACAAACACACACTGACACTCTCCCTCCCTCTCACACACTGACACTCTCCCTCCCTCTCACACACTGACATTCTCCCTCCCTCTCACACACTGACACTCTCCCTCCCTCTCACACACTGACACTCTCCCTCCCTCTCACACACTGACATTCTCCCTCACAAACACACACTGACAATCTCCCTCCCTCTCACACACTGACAATCTCCCTCACAAACACACACACTGACAATCTCCCTCCCTCTCACACACTGACAAACTCTCTCCCTCTCACACCCTGACACTCTCCCTCCCTCTCACACACTGACACTCTCCCTCCCTCTCACACACTGACAATCTCCCTCACAAACACACACACTGACAAACTCCCTCTCACACACTGACATTCTCTCTCACAAACACACATACTGACAAACTCTCTCTCCCTCTCACACACTAACACTCTCCCTCCCTCTCTCACACTGACACTCTCTCTTTCGAATGATACACACTCTCTCACACTGACTCTATCCGCCGCTCGCACTGACAGTCTCTCTCTCACACTCATATATTGTCTCTTGCACTGACACTCTCTCATTCGCACTGACACTCTCTCTCACACTGACACCCTCTCTCTTGCACTGACATTCTCACTCTCACACTGACGCTCTTTTACTCACACTGAATCTCTCTTTTACACTGACACTCCCACTCCCGCACTGACACACTCTCTCTCGCACTGAAACCCTCTCTTGCACTGACTCTCTCTCTCTCCACTATCACTCTATCTCTCTATCTCTCTCTCTCACACACACTGACTCTCTCTCCCACTCGCACTGACAGTCAATCTCTCACACTCAAATTTTGTCTCTTGCCCTGACGCTCTCTCTCTCACACTGACACTCTCCATCCCTCTCACACACTGACAATCTCCCTCACAAACACACACACTGACACTCTCACTCCCTCTCACACACTGACAATCTCCCTCACAATCACACACACTGACAAACTCTCTCCCTCTCACACACTGACAATCTCCCTCACAAACACACACACTGACACTCTCCCTCCCTCTCACACACTGACAATCTCCCTCACAAACACACACACTGACTCTCACTCCCGCTTGCACTGACAGTCTATCTCTCACACTCAAATTTTGTCTCTTGCCCTGACGCTCCCTCTCTCTCACACTGACACTCTCTCTCACACAGACACCCTCTCTCTTGCACTGACATTCTCACTCTCACACTGACATTCTCACTCTCACACTGACACTCTTTCACTCACACTGAATCTCTCTCTCTCACTGACACTCTGTCTCTCACACTGACTCTATCTGCCGCTCGCACTGACAGTCTCTCTCTCACACTCAAATTTTGTCTCTTGCACTGACACTCTCCCTCCCGAACTGACAATCTTTCTCATGTACTGAAACCCTCTCTCGCACTGACACTCTCTCTCTCACACTGACTCTATCTGCCGCTCGCACTGACAGTCTATGTCTCACACACAAATTTTCTCTCTTGCACTGACGCTCTCTCTCTCGCACTGACACTCTCTCATTCACACTGACACTCTCTCTCACACTGACTCTCCCTCTCGCACAAAGACACACTCTCTCTCTCGCACTGACACTCTCTGTGTCTCACACTGACTCTATCTGCCGCTCGCACTGACAGTCTCTCTCGCACACTCATATATTGTCTCTTGCACTGACACTCTCTCTCTCACACTGACACTCTCTCTCACACTGACACCCTCTCGCTTGCACTGACATTCTCACTCTCACACTCACACTCTTTCACTCACACTGAATCTCTCTTTCACACTGACACTCCCACTCCCGCACTGACACACTCTCTCTCACACTCAAACTTTGTCTCTTGCACTGACTCTCTCCCGAACAGACACTCTTTCACTTGCACTGCCTCCCCCTCTTGCACTGAGACTCTCTCGCTTGCACTGACACTCTCTTTATTGCATTGACACTCTCTCTCTCTCGCACTAATTCTCTCTCACAGTGGCACACACTCTCACACTGAAGCTCTATCGCTCTCGCACTGACACTCTCTCTCTCACTCTGACTCACTCACTGTCACACTGACACTCGCACAGTCACACTGACGCTCTTTCTCTCACACTGACTCTCCCTCTCGCACTGAGATACTCTCTCACTTGCACTGACATTTTCTCTCACACTGACACTCTCTCTCTCGCACTGACACTCTCTCTCTCACACTGAATCTATCTGCCGCTCACACTGTCATTCTCTCTCTCACACTCATATATTGTCACTTGCACTGACACTCTCACTCACACTGACACTCTCTCTCTCGCACTGACACTCTCTCTGTCTCACACTGACTCTATCCGCCTCTCGCACTGACAGTCTCTCTCTCTCACTCATATATTGTCTCTTGCACTGACACTCTCTCATTCGCACTGACACTCTCATTCGCACTGACACTCTTTCTCACACTGACACCCTCTCTCTTGCACTGACACTCTCACTCTCCCACTGACACTCTTTCACTCACACTGAATCTCTCTTTCACACTGACACTCCCACTCCCACACTGACACTCCCACTCTTGCACTGACACACTCTCTCTCGCACTGACAGACTCTCTCTCACACTCAAACTTTGTCTCTTGCATTGACTCTCTCCCGAACAGACACTCTTTCTCTTGCACTGCCTCCACCTCTTGCACTGACACTCTCTCTTTCTATTGACACACTCTCTCTCACACTGACACTCTCTTTATTGCATTGACAATCTCTCTCTCTCGCACTAACTCTCTCTCTCACACTGACACACTCTCTCTCTCTGACTCACTCACTGTCACACTGACACTCTCACAGTTACACTGACTGTTTCACTCGCACTGAATCTCTCTTTCACACTGACACTCCCACTCACGCATGCACTGACACTCTCTCTTTCTATTGACACACTCTCTCTATCACACTGGGACACACTCACACTGAAGCTCTATCGCTCTTGCTCTGACACTCTCTCTCTCACTCTGACTCACTCACTGTCACACTGACACTCTCACAGTCACACTGACACTCTTTCACTCACACTGAATCTCTCTCTCACACTGACTCTCCCTCTCGCACTGAGACACTCTCTCTCACTTGCACTGACAATCTCCCTCACAAAAGACACACTGACAAACTCTCTCTCCCTCTCAGATATTTACTCATGTTGTGCACACATTGACTCTCTCTCTCTCTGCTTTCCACACTGACACTCCCTCTCACACACACTGACATACCGGCTCACATACATACTGATACTTGCTCTTTCTCACACACACAGACACACTCACTCTCTCAGACACCATTACACACCCTCTCACACACACAGACACACTCACTCTCTCAGACACCATTACACACCCTCTCACACACACAGACACACTCACTCTCTCAGACACCCTTACACCCTCTCATGCACACTGACACACTCACTCTCTCAGACACCATTACACTCCCTCTCACACACAAAGACACACTCACTCGCTCAGACATCATACACTCCCTGTCACATACACAGACACACTCACTCTCTCAGACACCATTACACTCCCTCTCACACACAAAGACACACTCACTCGCTCAGACATCATACACTCCCTCTCACACACACAGACACACTCACTCGCTCAGACACCATTACACTCCCTCTTACACACAAAGACACACTCACTCGCTCAGACATCATACACTCCCTGACACGTACACAGACACACACACTCACTCAGACACCATTACACTCCCTCTCACGCACACAGACACACGCACTCTCTCAGACACCATTACCCTTTCTCTCACACACACTGAAAGAGTCACTCTCTCAGATACACTTACACTCCCTCTCATACACTGAAACATTCACTCTCTCAGCCACAATTACACTCCCTCTCACACACACAAACACACTCACTCAGTCACCATACACTGCCTTTCACGCACACTGACACACTCACACTCGCACTGATACTCTTTCTCTCACACTGAATCTCTCTGTCTCTCTGACTCTCTCATGCACTGATACATTCTCTCTCACTTGCACTGACACTCTCTCTCTCTCGCTCTGACACATACTCTTACACTGACACCCTCTCGCTCGGACTGACACTCTCTCTCTCACACTGACTCACTCACTGTCACACTGACACTCTCACAGTCACACTGAAACTTTTTCACTCACACTGAATCTCTCTCTTACACTGACTCTCCCTCTCGCACTGACACACACTTTCTCACTTGCACTGACATTCTCTCTCACATGGACACTCTCTCTCTCGCACTGACACACTCTCTCACAAACTGACACTCACACACTTGCACTGACAATCTCTCTGTTGCACACACACCCTCTCTCACGCTCTGACATCTCGCTTTGTACTGACACTCACGCAATGACGTTCTCTTTCTCACACTGACATTCTCACGCTCACACTGACACTCTTTCACTCACACTGAATCTCTCTTTCACACTGACACTCTCACTCTTGCACAAACACACTGTCTCTCACACACTCTCTCTCCCTCTCGCACTGACAATCTCTCTCTCACACTCAAACATTCTCTCTTGCACTGACACTATGTAGCAGTGACACTCTCACTTTGCACTGACACTCTCTCTCATGCAATGATACTCTCCGTCTCGCACTGACGCTCTCTCACACTGACATTCTCTCACTCGCACTGACACTCTCTCTCACACCGACACTCTCTCTCTTGCACTGACATTCTCACTCTCACACTGACTCCCTCTCGCACTGATACACTCTCTCTCACTTGCACTGACATTCTCTCTTATGCTGATACTCTCTCTGTCGCACTCACACACTCTCTCTCACACTGACAATATCTCCAATTCACACTGACGGTCTCTCTTTCACAATCAAACATTCTCTCTTGCACTGACACTCTCCCTCCTGAACTGACAATCTTTCTCTCGCACTGAAACCCTCTCTTGCACTGATGCTCTCTCTCTCACACTGACACTCTCTCACTTGCACTGACATTCTCTCTCACACTGACACTCTCTCATTCGCACTGACACTCTCTCTCACACTGACACCCTCTCTCTTGCACTGACATTCTCTCTCTCTCACTGACACTCTTTCACTCACACTGAATCTCTCTCTCACACTGACTCTCCCTCTCGCACTGACACTTTCTCTCTCACACTAACTCTCTCTCCCACTCGCACTGACAGTCTATCTCTCACACTGACACTCTCTCATTCGCACTGACACTCTTTCTCACACTGACACCCTCTCTCTTGCACTGACACTCTCACTCTCCCACTGACACTCTTTCACTCACACTGAATCTCTCTTTCACACTGACACTCCCACTCCCACACTGACACTCCCACTCTTGCACTGACACACTCTCTCTCGCATTGACAGACTCTCTCTCACACTCAAACATTGTCTCTTGCATTGACTCTCTCCCGAACAGACACTCTTTCTCTTGCACTGCCTCCACCTCTTGCACTGACACTCTCTCTTTCTATTGACACACTCTCTCTCACACTGACACTCTCTTTATTGCATTGACAATCTCTCTCTCTCGCACTAACTCTCTCTCTCACATTGGCACACACTCTCACACTGAAGCTCTATAGTTCTCACACTGACACACTCTCTCTCTGTGACTCACTCACTGTCACACTGACACTCTCACAGTTACACTGACTGTTTCACTCGCACTGAATCTCTCTTTCACACTGACACTCCCACTCACGCATGCACTGACACTCTCTCTTTCTATTGACACACTCTCTCTATCACACTGGGACACACTCACACTGAAGCTCTATCGCTCTTGCTCTGACACTCTCTCTCTCACTCTGACTCACTCACTGTCACACTGACACTCTCACAGTCACACTGACACTCTTTCACTCACACTGAATCTCTCTCTCACACTGACTCTCCCTCTCGCACTGAGACACTCTCTCTCACTTGCACTGACAATCTCCCTCACAAAAGACACACTGACAAACTCTCTCTCCCTCTCAGATATTTACTCATGTTGTGCACACATTGACTCTCTCTCTCTCTGCTTTCCACACTGACACTCCCTCTCACACACACTGACATACCGGCTCACATACATACTGATACTTGCTCTTTCTCACACACACAGACACACTCACTCTCTCAGACACCATTACACTCCCTCTCACACACACAGACACACTCACTCTCTCAGACACCATTACACACCCTCTCACACACACAGACACACTCACTCGCTCAGACACCATTACACACCCTCTCACACACACAGACACACTCACTCACTCAGACACCATTACACTCCCTCTCACACACAAAGACACACTCACTCTCTCAGACACCCTTACACCCTCTCATGCACACTGACACACTCACTCTCTCAGACACCATTACACTCCCTCTCACACACACAGACACACTCACTCTCTCAGACACCCTTACACCCTCTCATGCACACTGACACACTCACTCTCTCAGACACCATTACACTCCCTCTCACACACAAAGACACACTCACTCGCTCAGACATCATACACTCCCTGTCACATACACAGACACACTCACTCTCTCAGACACCATTACACTCCCTCTCACACACAAAGACACACTCACTCGCTCAGACATCATACACTCCCTGACACGTACACAGACACACACACTCACTCAGACACCATTACACTCCCTCTCACACACACAGACACACTCACTCACTCAGACACCATTACACTCCCTCTTACACACAAAGACACACTCACTCGCTCAGACATCATACACTCCCTGACACGTACACAGACACACACACTCACTCAGACACCATTACACTCCCTCTCACGCACACAGACACACGCACTCTCTCAGACACCATTACCCTTTCTCTCACACACACTGAAAGAGTCACTCTCTCAGATACACTTACACTCCCTCTCATACACTGAAACATTCACTCTCTCAGCCACAATTACACTCCCTCTCACACACACAAACACACTCACTCAGTCACCATACACTGCCTTTCACGCACACTGACACACTCACACTCGCACTGATACTCTTTCTCTCACACTGAATCTCTCTGTCTCTCTGACTCTCTCATGCACTGATACATTCTCTCTCACTTGCACTGACACTCTCTCTCTCTCGCTCTGACACATACTCTTACACTGACACCCTCTCGCTCGGACTGACACTCTCTCTCTCACACTGACTCACTCACTGTCACACTGACACTCTCACAGTCACACTGAAACTTTTTCACTCACACTGAATCTCTCTCTCACACTGACTCTCCCTCTCGCACTGACACACACTTTCTCACTTGCACTGACATTCTCTCTCACACGGACACTCTCTCTCTCGCACTGACACACTCTCTCACAAACTGACACTCACACACTTGCACTGACAATCTCTCTGTTGCACACACACCCTCTCTCACGCTCTGACATCTCACTTTGTACTGACACTCACGCAATGATGTTCTCTCTCACACTGACATTCTCACGCTCACACTGACACTCTTTCACTCACACTGAATCTCTCTTTCACACTGACACTCTCACTCTTGCACAAACACACTGTCTCTCACACACTCTCTCTCCCTCTCGCACTGACAATCTCTCTCTCACACTCAAACATTCTCTCTTGCACTGACACTATGTAGCAGTGACACTCTCACTTTGCACTGACACTCTCTCTCATGCAATGATACTCTCCGTCTCGCACTGACGCTCTCTCACACTGACACTCTCTCACTTGCACTGACATTCTCTCTCACACTGACATTCTCTCACTCGCACTGACACTCTCTCTCACACCGACACTCTCTCTCTTGCACTGACATTCTCACTCTCACACTGACTCCCTCTCGCACTGATACACTCTCTCTCATTTGCACTGACATTCTCTCTTATGCTGATACTCTCTCTGTCGCACTCACACTCTCTCTCTCACACTGACAATATCTCCAATTCACACTGACGGTCTCTCTTTCACAATCAAACATTCTCTCTTGCACTGACACTCTCCCTCCTGAACTGACAATCTTTCTCTCGCACTGAAACCCTCTCTTGCACTGATGCTCTCTCTCTCACACTGACACTCTCTCACTTGCACTGACATTCTCTCTCACACTGACACTCTCTCTCTCACTGACTCTCTCTCCCTCTCGCACTGACATTTTCTCTCTCAGACTCAAACTTACTCTCTTGCACTGACACTCTGTCGCAGTGACACTCTCATTTGCACTGACACTCTCTCTCACGCAATGATACTCTCCATCCCGCACTGACACTCTCTCTCTCATACTGACTGTTTCTCTCACACTGACGGACTCACTCTCTCTTACACTGACACTATCTCTCACACTTACACTCTGACTCTTGCACTGACTTTCACTCTCACACTGACATTCACTCCCTCACACTGACACTCTTTCTCTCACACTGAATCTCTCTCTCTCTCTGACTCTCCCTCTCGCACTGACACTCTCTCATTTGCACTGACACTCTCTCTCACACTGCCACCCTCTCTCTTGCACTGACATTCTCACTCTCACACTGACACTCTTTCACTCACACTGAATCACTCTCTCACGCTGACTCTCTCTCGCACTGACAGTCTCTCTCTCACACTCAAATTTTGTCTCTTGCACTGACACTCTCCCTCCCGAACTGACAATCTTTCTCTTGTACTGAAACCCTCTCTTGCACTGACGCTCTCTCTCTCACACTGACTCTCTCACCCGCTCGCACTGACAGTCTATGTCTCACACTCAAATTTTGTCTCTTGCACTGACGCTCTCTCTCTCACACTGACACTCTCTCATTCACACTGACACTCTCTCTCACACTGACACCCTCTCTCTTGCACTGACACTCCCACACTCACAATGACACACTCTCTCTTGCACTAACTCTCTCTCTCACACTGGCACACACTCTCACACAGAAGCTCTATCGCTCTCGCACTGACACTCTCTCTCTCACACTGACACTCACTGTCACACTGACACTCTCACAGACACACTGACACTCTTTCACTCACACTGAATCTCTCTCTCACACTGACACTCCCTCTCGCACTGAGACACACGCTCTCACTTGCACCGACATTCTCTCTCACACTGACTCTCTCTGCCACTCGCACTGACAGTCTCTCTCACACTCATATATTGTCTCTTGCACTGACACTCTCCCTCCCAAACTGACAATCTTTCTCTCGCACTGAAACCCTCTCTTGCACAGATGTCTCTCTCTCACACGGACACTCTCTTTCTCGCACTGACACTCTCTCTCTCACACTGACATGCTCACTCTTGCACTGACACTCTTTCACTCACACTGAATCACTCTCACTCTCGCTCTGACACACTCTCTCTCACACTGACAGTCTCTCGCTCACATTCAAACTTTGTCTCTTGCAATGACACTCTCCCTCCCGAACTGACACACTTTCTCTCGGACTGAAACCCTCTCTTGCACTAATGCTCTTTCTCGCTTGCACTGACACTCTCTCTTTCGATTGATACACACTCTCTCATACAGACTCTATCCGCTGCTCGTACTGACAGTCTCTCTCTCACACTCACATATTGTCTCTTGCACTGACACTCTCTCATTCGCACTGATACTCTCTCTCACACTGACACCCTCTCCCTTGCACTGACATTCTCAGTCTCACACTGACACTATTTCACTCACACTGAATCTCCCTTTCACACTGACACTCCCACTCCCGCACTGACACTCTCTCTCTCGCACTGACACTCTCTCTCACACTCAAACTTTGTCTCCTGCACTGACTCTCTCCCGAACAGACACTCTTTCTCTTGCACTGCCTCCCCCTCTTGCACTGAAACTCTCTCGCTTGCACTGACACTCTCTCTTTCTATTGACACACTCTCTCTCACACTGACACTCTCTTTATTGCATTGACACTCTCTCTCTCTCGCACTAACTCTCTCTCACAGTGGCACACACTCTCAGACTGAAGCTCTATCGCTCTCACTCTGACTGACACACTGTCACACCGACACTCTCTCTCTCTTGCACTAACTCTCTCTCTCACAGTGGCACACACTCTCACACTGAAGCTCTATCGCTCTCGCTCTGACTGACTCACTGTCACACCGACACTCTCTCTCTCTCACACTGACACACTCACGGTCACACTGACACTCTTTCACTCACACTGAATCTCTCTCTCACACTGACTCTCCCACTCGCACTGAGACACACTCTCTCACTTGCACTGACCTTTTCTCTCACACTGACACTCTCTCTCTCGCACTGACACTCTCTCTCTCACACTGACTCTATCTGCCGCTCGCACTGTCAGTCTCTCTCTCACACTCATATATTGTCTCTTGCACTGACACTCTCCCTCCCGAACTGACAATCTTTCTCTCGCACTGAAACCCTCTCTTGCCCTGTTGCTCTCTCTATCACACTGACACTCTCTCATTCGCACTGACACTCTCTCTCACACTGACACCCTCTCTCTTGCACTGACATTCTCACTCTCACACTGACACTCTTTCACTCACACTGAATCTCTCTCTCACACTGACACTCTCTCTCTCACACTGACACTTTCTCTCTCACACTAACTCTCTCTCCCGCTCTCACTGACAGTCTATCTCTCACACTCAAATTTTGTCTCTTGCACTGACACTCTCCCTCCCGAACTGACAATCTTTCTCTTGTACTGAAACCCTCTCTTGCACTGACGCTGTCTCTCTCACACTGACTCTCTCTCCCGCTCGCACTGACAGTCTATCTCTCACACTCAAATTTTGTCTCTTGCACTGACACTCTCACTCTCACACTGACACTCTTTCAATCACACTGAATCTCTCTTTCACACTGACACTCCCACTCCCGCACTGACACACTCTCTCTCGCACTGACAGACTCTCTCTCACACTCAAACTTTGTCTCTTGCACTGACTCTCTCCCGAACAGACACTCTCTCTCTTGCACTGCCTCCCCCTCTTGCACTGACACTCTCTCGCTTGCACTGACACTCTCTCTTTCTATTGACACACTCTCTCTCACACTGACACTCTCTTTATTGCATTGACACTCCCTCTCTCTCGCACTAACTCTCTCTCTCACACTGGCACACACTCTCACACTGAAGCTCTATAGTTCTCACACTGACACACTCTCTCTCTCACTCTGACTCACTCACTGTCACACTGACACTCTCACAGTTACACTGACTGTTTCACTCACACTGAATCTCTCTTTCACACTGACACTCCCACTCTCGCACTGACACTCTCTCGCTTGCACTGACACTCTCTCTTTCTATTGACACACTCTCTCTCACACTGGCACACACTCACACTGAAGCTCTATCGCTCTCGCTCTGACACTCTCTCTCTCACTCTGACTGACTCACTGTCACACTGACACTCTCACAGTCACACTGACACCCTTTCACTCACACTGAATCTCGCTCTCACACTGACTCTCCCTCTCGCACTGAGACACTCTCTTTCATTTGCACTGACATTCTCTCTCACACTGACACTCTCTCTCTCGCACTGACATTTTCTCTCATACTGACTCTTTCTTGCACTGACACTCTCTCTCTCACACTGACTCTATCTGCCACTCGCTCTGACACTCTCTCTCTCACTCTGACTGACTCACTGTCACACTGACACTCTCACATTCACACTGACACCCTTTCACTCACACTGAATCTCGCTCTCACACTGACTCTATCTGCCGCTCGCACTGACAGTCTCTCTCTCACACTCATATATTGTCTCTTGCACTGACACTCTCCCTTTCGAACTGACAATCTTTCTCTCGCACTGAAACCCTGTCTTGCACTGACGCTCTCTCACTCACACTGACTCTCTCTCCCGCTCGCACTGACAGTCTATCTCTCACACTCAAATTTTGTCTCTTGCCCTGACTCTCTCTCTCTCCACTGACACTCTATCTCTCTCGCACTGACACTCTTTCTCTCTCACACTGACACTCTCTCCCACTCGCACTGACAGTCTATCTCTCACACTCAAATTTTGTCTCTTGCCCTGACTCTCTCTCTCTCTCCACTGACACTCTATCTCTCTCGCACTGACATTCTCTCTCACACTGACTTTTTCTTGCACTGACACTCTCTCTCTCACACTCCTTTATTGTCTCTTGCACTGACACTCTCCCTCCCGAACTGACAATCTTTCTATCGTACTGAAACCCTCTCTTGCACTGATGCTCTCTCTCTCACACTGACTCTCTCTCATTTTCACTGACACTCTCTCTCACACTGACACCCTCTCTCTTGCACTGACATTCTCTCTCACACTGACTCTCTTTCACTCACACTGAATCTCTCTTTCACACTGACACTCCCACTCTCGCACTGACACACTCTCTCTCGCACTGACAGTCTCTCTCTCACACTCAAACTTTGTCTCTTGCACTGACTCTCTCCCGAACAGACTCTCTTTCTCTTGCACTGCCTCTCCCTCTTGCACTGGAACTCTCTTGCTTGCACTGACACTCTCTCTTTATATTGATACACACTCTCTCACACTGACACTCTCTTTATTGCATTGGCACTCTCTCTCTCTCTCGCACTAACTCTTTTTCTCACACTGGCACTCACTCTCACACTGAAGCTCTATAGCTCTCTTTCTGACACTCTCTCTCTCTCACTCTGACTCACTCACTGTCACATTGACACTCTCACAGTCACACTGACACTCTTTCACTCTCACTGAATCTCTCTCTCACACCGACTCTCCCTCTCGCACTGAGACACACTGTCTCACTTGCACTGACATTCTCTCTCACACTGACACTCTCCCTCCCAAACTGACAATCTTTCTCTCGCACTGAATCCCTCTCTTGCACTGATGTCTCTCTCTCACACGGACACTCTCTCTCTCGCACTGAAACTCTCTCTCTCACACTGACACGCTCACTCTTGCACTGACACTCTTTAACTCACACTGAATCACACTTTCACTCTGACACTCTCACTCTCACTCTGACACACTCTCTCTCGCACTGACAGTCTCCCGCTCACACTCAAACTTTGTCTCTTGCACTGACACTCTCTCTCCCGAACTGACACACTTTCTCTTGCACTGAAACGCTCTCTTGCACTAACACTCTTTCTCGCTTGCACTGACACTCTCTCTTTAGATTGACACACACTCTCTCACACAGACAGTCTCTCTCTCACACTCAAATTTTGTCTCTTGCACTTACGCTCTCTCTCTCACACTGACACTCTCTCATTCGCACTGACACTCTCTCTCACACTGACACCCTCTCTCTTGCACTGACATTCTCACTCTCACACTGACTCTCTTTCACTCACACGGAATCTCTCTCTCACACTGACTCTCTCTCTCGCACAGACACTCTCTCTCTCTCACACTGACTCTCACCTGCTCGCACTGACAGTCTCTCTCTCACAGTCAAATTTTGTCTCTTGCATTGACACTCTCCCTCCCGAACTGACAATCATTCTCTCGCACTGAAACCCTCTCTTGCACTGACACTCTCTCTCACACTGACACCCTCTCTCTTGCACTGACAATATCTCCATTTCGCACTGAGTCTCTCACTCTCACTGACACTCAGTTTCACACTGACACTCTCACTCTCACACTGACACTCTTTCACTCAGACTGAATCTCTCTTTCACACTGACTCTCTCTCACTCACACTGACACTCTCTCTCTCACACTGACACCTTCTCTCTTGCACTGACACTCTTTCTCTCTCACACTGACACTCTCTCCCACTCGCACTGACAGTCTATCTCTCACACTCAAATTTTGTCTCTTGCCCTGACTCTCTCTCTCTCTCCACTGACACTCTATCTCTCTCGCACTGACATTCTCTCTCACACTGACTTTTTCTTGCACTGACACTCTCTCTCTCACACTCCTTTATTGTCTCTTGCACTGACACTCTCCCTCCCGAACTGACAATCTTTCTATCGTACTGAAACCCTCTCTTGCACTGATGCTCTCTCTCTCACATGGACACTCTCTCTCTCACACTGACTCTCTCTCATTTTCACTGACACTCTCTCTCACACTGACACCCTCTCTCTTGCACTGACATTCTCTCTCACACTGACTCTCTTTCACTCACACTGAATCTCTCTTTCACACTGACACTCCCACTCTCGCACTGACACACTCTCTCTCGCACTGACAGTCTCTCTCTCACACTCAAACTTTGTCTCTTGCACTGACTCTCTCCTGAACAGACACTCTTTCTCTTGCACTGCCTCCCCCTCTTGCACTGAAACACTCTCGCTTGCACTGACACACTCTCTTTCTATTGATACACTCTCTCTCACACTGACACTCTCTTTATTGCATTGACACTCTCTCTCTCTCTCTCGCACTAACTCTCTCTCTCACACTGGCAGTCACTCTCACACTGAAGCTCTATCACTCTCTTTCTGACACTCTCTCTCTCACTCTGACTCACTCACTGTCACACTGACACTCTCACTGTCACACTGACACTCTTTCACTCACACTGAATCTCTCTCTCACACTGACTCTCCCACTCGCACTGAGACACTCTCACTTGCACTGACATTCTCTCTCACACTGACACTCTCTCTCTCGCACTGACACTCTCTCTGTCTCACACTGACTCTATCTGCCGCTCGCACTGACAGTCTCTCTCTCACACTCATATATTGTCTCTTGCACGGACACTCTCCCTCCCGAACTGACAATCTTTCTCTCGCACTGAAACCCACTCTTGCACTGATGTCTCTCTCTCACACGGACACTTTCTCTCTCGCACTGACACTCTCTCTCTCACACTGACACACTCACTCTTGCACTGACACTCTTTCACTCACACTGAATCACTCTTTCACACTGACACTCTCACTCTCGCTCTGACACACTCTCTCTCGCACTGACAGTCTCTCGCTCACACTCAAACTTTGTCACTTGCACTGACAAACTCCCTCCCGAACTGACACCCTTTCTCTCGCACTGAAACGCTCTCTTGCACTAACACTCTTTCTCGCTTGCACTGACACTCTCTCTTTCGATTGACACACACTCTCTCACACAGACTCTATCTGCCGCTCGCACTGACAGTCTATCTATCACACTCAAATTTTGTCTCTTGCACTGACGCTCTCTCTCTCACACTGACACTCTCTCATTCGCACTGACACTCTCTCTCACACTGACACACTCTCTCTTGCACTGACATTCTCACTCTCACACTAACACTCTTTCACTCACACTGAATCTCTCTCTCTCACTGACTCTCTCTCTCTCACTGACTCTCTCTCTCACTTGCACTGACGCTCTCTCTCTCACACAAACTCTCTCTCCCGCTCGCACTGACAGTCTATCTCTCACACTCAAATTTTGTCTCTTGCACTGACGCTCTCTCTCTCACACTGACAATCTCTCATTCGCACTGACACTCTCTCTCACTTGCACTGACATTCTCTCTCACACTGACTCTCTCTCGTACTGACACTCTCTCTCTCATACTGACTCTCTCTCCCTCTCGCACTGACAGTCTCTCTCTCACATTCAAATTTTGTCCCTTGCATTGACACTCCCCCTCCCGAACTGACAATCATTCTCTCGCACTGAAACCCTCTCTCACACTGACACTCTCTCTCACACTGACAATCTCTCTCTTGCACTGACAATATCTCCATTTTGCACTAAGTCTCTCTTTCTTACTGTCTCTCTCTCTCTCTCTCTCTCGCGCTGACACTCTATTTCACACTGCACTCTCACTCACACTCTTTCACTCAGACTGAATCTCTCTTTCACACTGACACTCCCACTCTCACACTGACACCTTCTCTCTTGCACTGACATTCTCACTCTCACACTGACACTCTTTCACTCACACTGAATCTCTCTTTCACACTGACACTCCCACCCGCACTGACACTCCCACTTTCACACTGACAACCTCTCTCTTGCACTGACATTCTCACTCTCACACTGACACTCTTTCACTCACACTGAATCTCTCTTTCACACTGACACTCCCACTCCCGCACTGACACACTCTCTCTCGCACTGACAGTCTCTCTCTCACACTCAAACTTTGTCTCTTGCACTGACTCTCTCCCGAACAGACACTCTTTCTCTTGCACTGCCTCCCCCTCTTGCACTGACACTCTCTCGCTTGCACTGACACTCTCTCTTTCTATTGACACACTCTCTCTCACACTGACACTCTCTTTATTACATTGACCCTCTCTCTCTCTGTCGCACTAACTCTCTCTCTCACACTGGCACACACTCTCACACTGAAGATCTATCGCTCTCGCATTGACACTCTCTCTCTGACTCTGACTCACTCACTGTCACACTGACACTCTCACAGTCACACTGACACACTTTCACTCACACTGAATCTCTCTCTTACACTGACTCTCCCTCTCGCACTGAGAGATACTCTCTCACTTGCACTGACATTCTCTCTCCCGAACTGACAATCTTTCTCTCGCACTGATACCCTCTCATGCACTGACGCTCTCTCTCTCACACTGACACACTCTCTCTCTCACACTGACACTCTCTCTCTCACACTGACTCTCCCACTCGCACTGACACTATCTCTCTCAAACTAATTCCCTCTCCCGCTCACACTGACAGTCTCTCTCTCACACTGAAATTTTGTCTCTTGCACTGACACTCTCCCTCCCGAACTGACAAACTTTCTCTCGTACTGAAACCCTCTCTTACACTGACACTCTCTCTCTCTCACACCGACACTCTCACACTGACACCCTCTCTCTTGCACTGACATTCTCACTCTCACACTAACACTCTTTCACTCACACTGAAACTCTCTCTCACACTGACTCTCTCTCGTACTTACACTCTCTCTCTCACACTGACTCTCTCTCGTACTGACACTCTCTCTCTCACACTGACTCTCTCTCCCGCTCGCACTGACACTCTCTCTCTCACACTAACTCTCTCTCCCGCTCGCACTGACAGTCTCTCTCTCACACTCAAATTTTGTCTCTTGCATTGACACTCTCCCTCCCGAACTGACAATCGTTCTCTCGCACTGAAACCCTCTCTTGCACTGACATTCTCTCTCACACTGACAATCTCTCTCTTGCACTGACAATATCTCCATTTCGCACTGTCTCTCTTTCTCACTGTCTCTCTCTCTCACACTGACACTCTCACTCTCACACTGACACTCTTTCACTCACACTGAATCTCTCTTTCACACTGACACTCCCACTCTTGCACTGACACACTCTCTCGCACTGACAGTCTCTCTCTCACACTCAAACTTTGTCTCTTGCACTGACTCTCTCCCGAACAGACACTCTTTCTCTTGCACTGCCTCCCCCTCTTGCACTGACACTCTCTCGCTTGCACTGACACTCTCTCTTTCTATTGACACACTCTCTCTCACACTGACACTCTCTTTATTACATTGACACTCTCTCTCTCTCTCTCTCTCACACACTAACTCTCTCACACTGGCACACACTCTCACACTGAAGCTCTATCGCTCTTGCATTGACACTCTCTCTCTCTGATGCTGACTCACTCACTGTCACACTGACACTCTCACAGTCACACTGACACACTTTCACTCACACTGAATCTCTCTCTCACACTGACTCTCCCTCTCACAATGAGACATACTCTCTCACTTGCACTGACATTCTCTCTCACACTGACTTTCCCTCTCGCACTGAGACATACTCTCTCACACTGACACTCTCTCTCACACTGACACTCTCTCTCTCCCGCTCGCACTGACAGTATATCTCTCACACTCAAATTTTGTCTCTTGCACTGACGCTCTCTCTCTCTCATACTGACACTCTCTCATTCGCACTGACACTCTCCCTCACACTGGCACCCTCTCTCTTGCACTGACATTCTCACTCTCTCACTGACACTCTCTTTATTGCATTGACACCCTCTCTCTCTCTCACAATGACATGCTCCCTCGCACACTGACCCACTCTCTGTCACACTGACTCACTCACTGACACACTGACACTCTCACTCTCACACTGACACCCCCTCTCGCACTGACACACTCTAACTCACACTGGCACTCTCTCCCTCTCACACTGACAGTCTCCCTCCCTAACTGACAATCTTTCTCTCGCACTGAAACCCTCTCTTGCACTGACACTCTCTCTCATACTGACACTCTCTCACTCGCACTAACACACACTCACTCACTTGCACTAACATTCTCTCTCACACTGACTCTCTCTCCCGCTCGCACTGACTGTCTCTCTCTCACACTCAAATTTTGTCTCTTGCATTGACACTCCCCCTCCCGAACTGATAATCATTCTCTCGTACTGAAACCCTCTCTTGCACTGACACTCTCTCACACTGACACTCTCTCATTCGCACTGACACACACTCTCTCACTTGCACTGATATTCTGTCTCACACTGACACTCTCTCTCTCGCACTGACACACTCTCTCACAAACTGACACTCACTCACTTGCACTGACATTCTCTCTCACTCCGATACTCTCTCTGTCGACTCACACTCTATCTCTTGCACTAAGAATATCTCCAATTCGCACTGATGGTCTCACTTTCACACTGACACTCCCCCTCTCGCACTGACACACTCTCTCACAAACTGACACTCACTCACTTGCACTGGCATTCTCTCTCACACTGACACTCCCTCTCTCGCACTGACAGTCTCTCTCTCGCACTGACACTCTCTCTCTCACACTGACACGCTCACTCTTGCACTGACATTCTTTCACTCACACTGAATCACTCTTTCACACTGACACTCTCACTCTCGCTCTGACACACTCTCTCTCGCACAGACAGTCTCTCGCTCACACTCAAACTTTGTCTCTTGCACTGACACTCTCCCTCCCGAACTGACACACTTTCTCTCACACTGAAACCCTCTCTTGCACTAACACTCTTTCTCGCTTGCACTGACACTCTCTCTTTCGATTGACACACACTCTCTCGCCCTGACACTCTCTCTGTCTCACACAGACTCTATCTGCCGCTCGCACTGACAGTCTCTCTCTCACACTCAAATTTTGTCTCTCACACTGACACTCTCTCATTCGCACTGACACTCTCTCTCACACTGACACCCTCTCTCTTGCACTGACATTCTCACTGTCACACTAACACTCTTTCACTCACACTGAATCTCTCACTCACACTGACTCTCTCTCGCACTGACACTCTCTCACACTGACTCTCCCTCTCGCACTGACACTCTCTCACACTGACTCTCTCTCTCGCACTGACACTCTCTCACACTGACTCTCCCTCTCGCACTGACATTCTCACTCACACTGACTCTCTCTCGCACTGACACTCTCTCACACTGACTCTCTCTACTGTTCGCACTGACAGTCTCTCTCTCACACTCAAATTTTGTCTCTTGCATTGACACTTCCCCTCCCGAACTGACAGTCATTGTCTCGCAATGAAACCCTCTCTTGCACTGACATTCTCTCTCACACTGACAATCTCTCTCTTGCACTGACAATATCTCCATTTCGCACTGTCTCTCTTTCTCACTGTCTCTCTCTCTCACACTGACACTCTCACTCTCACACTGACACTCTTTCACTCACACTGAATCTCTCTTTCACACTGACACTCCCACTCTTGCACTGACACACTCTCTCGCACTGACAGTCTCTCTCTCACACTCAAACTTTGTCTCTTGCACTGACTCTCTCCCGAACAGACACTCTTTCTCTTGCACTGCCTCCCCCTCTTGCACTGACACTCTCTCGCTTGCACTGACACTCTCTCTTTCTATTGACACACTCTCTCTCACACTGACACTCTCTTTATTACATTGACACTCTCTCTCTCTCTCTCTCTCACACACTAACTCTCTCACACTGGCACACACTCTCACACTGAAGCTCTATCGCTCTTGCATTGACACTCTCTCTCTCTGATGCTGACTCACTCACTGTCACACTGACACTCTCACAGTCACACTGACACACTTTCACTCACACTGAATCTCTCTCTCACACTGACTCTCCCTCTCACAATGAGACATACTCTCTCACTTGCACTGACATTCTCTCTCACACTGACTTTCCCTCTCGCACTGAGACATACTCTCTCACACTGACACTCTCTCTCACACTGACACTCTCTCTCTCCCGCTCGCACTGACAGTATATCTCTCACACTCAAATTTTGTCTCTTGCACTGACGCTCTCTCTCTCTCATACTGACACTCTCTCATTCGCACTGACACTCTCCCTCACACTGGCACCCTCTCTCTTGCACTGACATTCTCACTCTCTCACTGACACTCTCTTTATTGCATTGACACCCTCTCTCTCTCTCACAATGACATGCTCCCTCGCACACTGACCCACTCTCTGTCACACTGACTCACTCACTGACACACTGACACTCTCACTCTCACACTGACACCCCCTCTCGCACTGACACACTCTAACTCACACTGGCACTCTCTCCCTCTCACACTGACAGTCTCCCTCCCTAACTGACAATCTTTCTCTCGCACTGAAACCCTCTCTTGCACTGACACTCTCTCTCATACTGACACTCTCTCACTCGCACTAACACACACTCACTCACTTGCACTAACATTCTCTCTCACACTGACTCTCTCTCCCGCTCGCACTGACTGTCTCTCTCTCACACTCAAATTTTGTCTCTTGCATTGACACTCCCCCTCCCGAACTGATAATCATTCTCTCGTACTGAAACCCTCTCTTGCACTGACACTCTCTCACACTGACACTCTCTCATTCGCACTGACACACACTCTCTCACTTGCACTGATATTCTGTCTCACACTGACACTCTCTCTCTCGCACTGACACACTCTCTCACAAACTGACACTCACTCACTTGCACTGACATTCTCTCTCACTCCGATACTCTCTCTGTCGACTCACACTCTATCTCTTGCACTAAGAATATCTCCAATTCGCACTGATGGTCTCACTTTCACACTGACACTCCCCCTCTCGCACTGACACACTCTCTCACAAACTGACACTCACTCACTTGCACTGGCATTCTCTCTCACACTGACACTCCCTCTCTCGCACTGACAGTCTCTCTCTCGCACTGACACTCTCTCTCTCACACTGACACGCTCACTCTTGCACTGACATTCTTTCACTCACACTGAATCACTCTTTCACACTGACACTCTCACTCTCGCTCTGACACACTCTCTCTCGCACAGACAGTCTCTCGCTCACACTCAAACTTTGTCTCTTGCACTGACACTCTCCCTCCCGAACTGACACACTTTCTCTCACACTGAAACCCTCTCTTGCACTAACACTCTTTCTCGCTTGCACTGACACTCTCTCTTTCGATTGACACACACTCTCTCGCCCTGACACTCTCTCTGTCTCACACAGACTCTATCTGCCGCTCGCACTGACAGTCTCTCTCTCACACTCAAATTTTGTCTCTCACACTGACACTCTCTCATTCGCACTGACACTCTCTCTCACACTGACACCCTCTCTCTTGCACTGACATTCTCACTGTCACACTAACACTCTTTCACTCACACTGAATCTCTCTCTCACACTGACTCTCCCTCTCGCACTGACATTCTCTCTCACACTGACTCTCCCTCTCACACTGAATCTCTCTCTCACACTGACTCTCTCTCGCACTGACACTCTCTCACACTGACTCTCCCTCTCACACTGAATCTCTCTCTCACACTGACTCTCTCTCGCACTGACACTCTCTCACACTGACTCTCTCTACTGTTCGCACTGACAGTCTCTCTCTCACACTCAAATTTTGTCTCTTGCATTGACACTTCCCCTCCCGAACTGACAGTCATTGTCTCGCAATGAAACCCTCTCTTGCACTGACACTCTCTCTCACACTGACACCCTCTCTCTTGCACTGACAATATCTCCATTTCGCACTAAGTCTCTCACTCTCACTGTCTCTCTCTCGCACTGACACTCAGTTTCACACTGACACTCTCACTCTACACTGACACACTTTCAATCAGACTGAATCTCTCTTTCACACTGACTCTCTCACTCGCACTGACACTCTCTCTCACACTGACACTCCCACTCTCGCACTGACACACTCTCTCTCGCACTGACAGTCTCTCTCTCACACTCAAACTTTGTCTCTTGCACTGACTCTCTTCCAAACAGACACTCTTTCTCTTGCACTGCCTCCCCCTCTTGCACTGACACTCTCTCGCTTGCACTGACACTCTCTCTTTCTATTGACGCACTCTCTCTCACACTGACACTCTTTATTGCATTGACACTCTCCCTCTCTCTCGCACTACTCTCTCTCTCTCACACTGGCACTCACTCTCACACTGAAGATCTATCACTCTCTTTCTGACACACTCTCTCTCACTCTGACTCACTCACTGTCACACTGACACTCTCACAGTTACACTGACTCCCTTTCACTCACACTGAATCTCTCTCTCACACTGACTCTCCCTCTAGCACTGAGACACTCTCACTTGCACTGACATTCTCTCTCACACTGACACTCTCCCTGTCTCACACTGACTCTATCTGCCGCTCGCACTGACAGTCTCTCTCTCACACTGACACCCTCTCTCATTCGCACTGACATTCTCTCTCACACTGACTCTCTCTCACACTGACACCCTCTCTCTTGCACTGACATTCTCACTCTCACACTAACACTCTTTCACTCACACTGACTCTCCCTCTCGCACTGACATTCTCTCTCACACTGACTCTCTCTCACACTGACTCTCTCTCTCACACTGACTCTCTCTCTCACACTGACACTCTCTCTCTCACACTGACTCTCTCTCCTGCTCGCACTGACAGTCTCTCTCTCACACTCAAATTTTGTCTCTTGCATTGACACTTCCCCTACCGAACTGACAGTCATTCTCTCGCAATGAAACCCTCTCTTGCACTGACACTCTCACTCACACTGACACCCTCTCTCTTGCACTGACAATATCTCCATTTCGCACTGAGTCTCTCACTCTCACTGTCTCTCTCTCGCACTGACACTCTGTTTCACACTGACACTCTCACTCTACGCTGACACACTTTCACTCAGACTGAAACTCTCTTTCACACTGACTCTCTCTCACTCGCACTGAAACACTCTCTCTCGCACTGACAGTCTCTCTCTCACACTCAAACTTTGTCTCTTTCACTGACTCTCTCCCGAACAGACACTCTTTCTCTTGCACTGCCTCCCCCTCTTGCACTGAAACTCTCTCGCTTGCACTGACACTCTCTCTTTCTATTGATACACTCTCTCTCACACTGACACTCTCTTTATTGCATTGACACTCTCTTTCTCTCTCGCACTAACTCTCTCTCTCACACTGGCAGTCACTCTCACACTGAAGCTCTATCACTCTCTTTCTGACACTCTCTCTCTCACTCTGACTCACTCACTGTCACACTGACACTCTCACAGTCACACTGACACTCTTTCACTCACACTGAATCTCTCTTTCACACTGACACTCCCACTCTTGCACTGACACACTCTCTCTCACACTGACAGTCTCTCTCTCACACTCAAATTTTGTCTCTCACACTGACACTCTCTCATTCGCACTGACACTCTCTCTCACACTGACACCCTCTCTCTTGCACTGACATTCTCACTCTCACACTAACACTCTTTCACTCACACTGAATCTCTCTCTCACACTGACTCTCCCTCTCGCACTGACATTCTCACTCACACTGACTCTCTCTCACACTGACTCTCTCTACTGTTCACACTGACAGTCTCTCTCTCACACTCAAATTTTGTCTCTTGCATTGACACTCCCCCTCCCGAACTGACAGTCATTCTCTCGCAATGAAACCCTCTCTTACACTGACACTCTCTCTCACACTGACACCCTCTCTCTTGCACTGACAATATCTCCATTTCGCACTGAGTCTCTCACTCTCACTGTCTCTCTCTCGCACTGACACTCTGTTTCACACTGACACTCTCACTCTACACTGACACACTTTCACTCAGACTGAAACTCTCTTTCACACTGACTCTCACTCGCACTGACACTCTCTCTCACACTGACACCCTCTCTCTTGCACTGACATTCTCACTTTCACACTGACTCTCTTTCACTCACACTGAATCTCTCTTTCACACTGACACTCCCACTCTCGCACTGAAACACTCTCTCTCGCACTGACAGTCTCTCTCTCACACTCAAACTTTGTCTCTTGCACTGACTCTCTCCCGAACAGACACTCTTTCTCTTGCACTGAAACTCTCTCGCTTGCACTGACACTCTCTCTTTCTATTGATACACTCTCTCTCACACTGACACTCTCTCTCTCACACCGACACCCCCTCTCACACTGACACACTCTAACTCACACTGGCACTCTCTCCCTCTCGCACTGACAGTCTCCCTCCCTAACTTACAATCTTTCTCTCGCACTGAAATCCACTCTTGCACGGACACTCTCTCTCTCACACCGACACTCTCTCTCATACTGACACTCTCTCACTCACACTAACACACACTGTCTCACTTGCACTAACATTCTCTCTCACACTGACACTCTCTCTCAAACTGACAGTCTCTCACTCGAACTAACACACACTCTCTCACTTGCACTAACATTCTCTCTCACACTGACTCTCTCTCACACTGACTCTCCCTCTCGCACTGACATTCTCACTCACACTGACTCTCTCTCGCACTGACACTCTCTCTCACACTGACTCTCTCTACTGTTCACACTGACAGTCTCTCTCTCACACTCAAATTTTGTCTCTTGCATTGACACTCCCCCTCCCGAACTGACAGTCATTCTCTCGCAATGAAACCCTCTCTTACACTGACACTCTCTCTCACACTGACACCCTCTCTCTTGCACTGACAATATCTCCATTTCGCACTGAGTCTCTCACTCTCACTGTCTCTCTCTCGCACTGACACTCTGTTTCACACTGACACTCTCACTCTACACTGACACACTTTCACTCAGACTGAAACTCTCTTTCACACTGACTCTCACTCGCACTGACACTCTCTCTCTCACTGACACCCTCTCTCTTGCACTGACATTCTCACTTTCACACTGACTCTCTTTCACTCACACTGAATCGCTCTTTCACACTGACACTCCCACTCTCGCACTGAAACACTCTCTCTCGCACTGACAGTCTCTCTCTCACACTCAAACTTTGTCTCTTGCACTGACTCTCTCCCGAACAGACACTCTTTCTCTTGCACTGCCTCCCCCTCTTGCACTGAAACTCCCCCTCTTGCACTGACACTCTCTCTCACACTGACACTCTCTTTCTCTTTCGCACTAACTCTCTCTCTCACACTGGCAGTCACTCACACTGAAGCTCTATCACTCTCTTTCTGACACTCTCTCTCTCACTCTGACTCACTCACTGTCACACTGACACTCTCACAGTCACACTGACACTCTTTCACTCACACTGAATCTCTCTCTCACACTGACTCTCCCTCTCGCACTGAGACACTCTCACTTGCACTGACATTCTCTCTCACACTGACTCTCTCTCTCTCGCACTGACACTCTCTCTGTCTCACACTGACTCTATCTGCCGCTCGCACTGACAGTCTCTCTCTCACACTCATATATTGTCTCTTGCACGGACACTCTCCCTCCCGAACTGACAATCTTTCTCTCGCACTGAAACCCACTCTTGCACTGATGTCTCTCTCTCACACGGACACTTTCTCTCTCGCACTGACACTCTCTCTCTCACACTGACACACTCACTCTTGCACTGACACTCTTTCACTCACACTGAATCACTCTTTCACACTGACACTCTCACTCTCGCTCTGACACACTCTCTCTCGCACTGACAGTCTCTTGCTCACACTCAAAATTTGACTCTTGCACTGACTCTCTCCCGAACAGACACTCTTTCTCTTGCACTGCCTCCCCCTCTTGCACTGACACTCTCTTGCTTGCACTGACACTCTCTCTTTCTATTGACACACTCTCTCTCACACTGACACTCTCTTTATTACATTGACCCTCTCTCTCTCTGTCGCACTAACTCTCTCTCTCACACTGGCACACACTCTCACACTGAAGATCTATCGCTCTCGCATTGACACTCTCTCTCTGACTCTGACTCACTCACTGTCACACTGACACTCTCACAGTCACACTGACACACTTTCACTCACACTGAATCTCTCTCTTACACTGACTCTCCCTCTTGCACTGAGACACACTCTCTCACTTGCACTGACATTCTCTCTCCCGAACTGACAATCTTTCTCTCGCACTGATACCCTCTCATGCACTGACGCTCTCTCTCTCACACTGACACACTCTCTCTCTCACACTGACACTCTCTCTCTCACACTGACTCTATCTGCCGCTCGCACTGACAGTCTCTCTCTCACACTCATATATTGTCTCTTGCACTGACACTCTCCCTCCCGAACTGACAATCTTTCTCTTGCACTGAAACCGTCTCTTGCACTGACGCTCTCTCTCTCACACTGACACTCTCTCTTTCGCACTGACACTCTCTATCACACTGACACCCTCTCTCTTGCACTGACATTCTCACTCTCACACTAACACTCTTTCACTCACACTGAATCTCTGTCTCACACTGACTGTCCCTCTCGCACTGACACTATCTCTCTCAAACTAATTCCCTCTCCCGCTCACACTGACAGTCTCTCTCTCACACTGACACTCTCTCAATCACACTGACACTCTCTCTCACACTGACACCCTCTCTCTTGCACTGACATTCTCACTCTCACACTAACACTCTTTCACTCACACTGAATCTCTCTCTCACACTGACTCTCCCTCTCGTACTTACACTCTCTCTCACTTGCACTGACACTCTCTCTCTCACACTGACTCTCTCTCCTGCTCGCACTGACAGTCTATCTCTCACAGTCAAATTTTGTCTCTTGCATTGACACTCTCCCTCCCGAACTGACAATCATTCTCTCACACTGAAACCCTCTCTTGCACTGACATTCTCTCTCTTGCACTGACATTCTCACTCTCACACTGACAATCTCTCTCTTGCACTGACATTCTCTCTCACACTGACAATCTCTCTCTCACACTGACAATCTCTCTCTTGCACTGACATTCTCTCTCACACTGACAATCTCTCTCTTGCACTGACAATATCTCCATTTCGCACTGTCTCTCTCTCTCACTGTCTCTCTCTCTCGCACTGACACTCTGTTTCACACTGACACTCTCACTCTCACACTGACACTCTTTCACTCAGACTGAATCTCTCTTTCACTCAGACTGAATCTCTCTTTCACACTGACACTCCCACTCTCGCACTGACACACTCTCTCTTGTACTGACATTCTCACTCTCACACTGACACTCTTTCACTCACACTGAATCTCTCTTTCACACTGACACTCCCACTCTTGCACTGACACACTCTCTCTCGCACTGACAGTCTCTCTCTCACACTCAAACTTTGTCTCTTGCACTGACTCTCTCCCGAACAGACACTCTTTCTCTTGCACTGCCTCCCCCTCTTGCACTGACACTCTCTCGCTTGCACTGACACTCTCTCTTTCTATTGACACACTCTCTCTCACACTGACACTCTCTTTATTACATTGACCCTCTCTCTCTCTGTCGCACACTAACTCTCTCACACTGGCACACACTCTCACACTGAAGCTCTATCGCTCTCGCATTGACACTCTCTCTCTGACTCTGACTCACTCACTGTCACACTGACACTCTCACAGTCACACTGACACTCTTTCACTCACACTGAATCTCTCTCTCACACTGATTCTCCCTCTCGCACTGAAACATACTCTCTCACACTGACACTCTCTCTCACACTGACACTCTCTCTCTCACACTGACTCTCTCTCCCGCTCGCACTGACAGTACATCTCTCACACTCAAATTTTGTCTCTTGCACTGACGCTCTCTCTCTCTCATACTGATGCCCTCTCTCACACTGACACTCTCTTTATTGCATTGACACCCTCTCTCTCTCTCACAATGACATGCTCCCTCGCACACTGACCCACTCACTGACACACTGACACTCTCACTCTCACACTGACACCCCCTCTCGCACTGACACACTCTAACTCACACTCGCACTCTCTCCCTCTCACACTGACAGTCTCCCTCCCTAACTGACAATCTTTCTCTCGCACTGAAACCCTCTCTTGCACTGACACTCTCTCTCATACTGACACTCTCTCACTCGCACTAACACACACTCTCTCACTTGCACTAACATTCTCTCTCACACTGACACTCCCTCTCTCGCACTGACAATCTCTCTCTCTCACTCTGACTCACTCACTGTCACTCTGACACTCTCACAGTCACACTGACACTCTTTCACTCACACTGAATCTCTCTCTTACACTGACTCTCCCTCTCGCACTGGCACCCTCTCTCTTGCACTGACATTCTCACTCTCTCACTGACACTCTCTTTATTGCATTGACACCCTCTCTCTCTCTCACAATGACATGCTCCCTCGCACACTGACCCACTCTCTGTCACACTGACTCACTCACTGACACACTGACACTCTCACTCTCACACCGACACCCCCTCTCACCCTGACACACTCTAACTCACACTGGCACTCTCTCCCTCTCGCACTGACAGTCTCCCTCCCTAACTGACAATCTTTCTCTCGCACTGAAACACACTCTTGCACGGACACTCTCTCTCTCTCACCGACACTCTCTCTCATACTGACACTCTCTCACTCGCACTAACACACACTCTCTCACTTGCACTAACATTCTCTCTCACACTGACACTCCCTCTCTCGCACTGACAATCTCTCTCTCACACTGAACTCACTCACTGTCACTCTGACACTCTCACAGTCACACTGACACTCTTTCACTCACACTGAATCTCTCTCTCACACTGACTCTCCCTCTCGCACTGAGACACACCCTCACTTGCACTGACATTCTCTCTCGCACTGACACTCTCTCTCACACTGACTCTCTCTGCCGCTCGAACTGACAGTCTCTCTCTCACACTGACACACACTCTCACACTGAAGCTCTATCGCAATCGCACTGACACTATCTCTCTCTCGCTCTGACACATATACTTACACTGACACCATCTCGCCCGGACTGACACTCTTTCTCTCACAATGACACTCTCACTCTCACACTGACACCCCTCTCGCACTGACACACTCTAACTCACACTGGCACTCTCTCCCTCTCGCACTGACAGTCTCCCTCCCTAACTGACAATCTTTCTCTCGCACTGAAACACACTCTTGCACGGACACTCTCTCTCTCTCACCGACACTCTCTCTCATACTGACACTCTCTCACTCACACTAACACACACTGTCTCACTTGCACTAACATTCGCTCTCACACTGACACTCTCTCTCTCACACGAACACTCTCTCTCAAACTGACAGTCTCTCACTCGAACTAACACACACTCTCTCGCTTGCACTAACATTCTCACTCTCACACTAACACTCTTTCACTCACACTGAATCTCTCTCTCACACTGACTCTCCCTCTCGCACTGACACTCTCTCTCACTTGCACTGACATTCTCTCTCACACTGACTCACTCTCGTACTGACACTCTCTCTCCCGCTCGCACTGACAGTCTCTCTCTCACACTCAAATTTTGTCTCTTGCATTGACACTCCCCCTCCCAAACTGACAATCATTCTCTTGCACTGAAACCCTCTCTTGCACTGACACTCTCTCTCACACTCAAACTTTGTCTCTTGCACTGACTCTCCCGAACAGACACTCTTTCTCTTGCACTGCCTCCCCCTCTTGCACTGACACTCTCTCGCTTGCACTGACACTCTCTCTTTCTATTGACACACTCTCTCTCACACTGACACTCTCTTCATTGCATTGACACTCTCTCTCTCTCTTGCACTAACTCTCTCACTCACACTGGCACAAACTCTCACACTGAAGCTCTATCGCTCTCGCACTGACACTCTCTCTCTCACTCTGACTCACTCACTGTCACACTGACACTCGCACAGTCACACTGACACTCTTTCACTCACACTGAATCTCTCTCTCACACTGACTCTCCCTCTAGCACTGAAACATACTCTCTCACACTGACACTCTCTCTCACACTGACTCTCCCTCTCGCACTGAGACACTCTCTCTCACACTGACTCTATCTGCCGCTCGCACTGACAGTCTCTCTCTCACACTCATATTTTGTCTCTTGCACTGACACTCTCCCTCCCGAACTGACAATCTTTCTCTCGCACTGAAACCCTCTCTTGCACTGATGTCTCTCTCTCACACGGACACTTTCTCTCTCGCACTGACACTCTCTCTCTCACACTGACACACTCACTCTTGCACTGACACTCTTTCACTCACACTGAATCACTCTTTCACACTGACACTCTCACTCTCGCTCTGACACACTCTCTCTCGCACTGACAGTCTCTTGCTCACACTCAAAATTTGACTCTTGCACTGACTCTCTCCCGAACAGACACTCTTTCTCTTGCACTGCCTCCCCCTCTTGCACTGACACTCTCTTGCTTGCACTGACACTCTCTCTTTCTATTGACACACTCTCTCTCACACTGACACTCTCTTTATTACATTGACCCTCTCTCTCTCTGTCGCACTAACTCTCTCTCTCACACTGGCACACACTCTCACACTGAAGATCTATCGCTCTCGCATTGACACTCTCTCTCTGACTCTGACTCACTCACTGTCACACTGACACTCTCACAGTCACACTGACACACTTTCACTCACACTGAATCTCTCTCTTACACTGACTCTCCCTCTTGCACTGAGACACACTCTCTCACTTGCACTGACATTCTCTCTCCCGAACTGACAATCTTTCTCTCGCACTGATACCCTCTCATGCACTGACGCTCTCTCTCTCACACTGACACACTCTCTCTCTCACACTGACACTCTCTCTCTCACACTGACTCTATCTGCCGCTCGCACTGACAGTCTCTCTCTCACACTCATATATTGTCTCTTGCACTGACACTCTCCCTCCCGAACTGACAATCTTTCTCTTGCACTGAAACCGTCTCTTGCACTGACGCTCTCTCTCTCACACTGACACTCTCTCTTTCGCACTGACACTCTCTATCACACTGACACCCTCTCTCTTGCACTGACATTCTCACTCTCACACTAACACTCTTTCACTCACACTGAATCTCTGTCTCACACTGACTGTCCCTCTCGCACTGACACTATCTCTCTCAAACTAATTCCCTCTCCCGCTCACACTGACAGTCTCTCTCTCACACTGACACTCTCTCAATCACACTGACACTCTCTCTCACACTGACACCCTCTCTCTTGCACTGACATTCTCACTCTCACACTAACACTCTTTCACTCACACTGAATCTCTCTCTCACACTGACTCTCCCTCTCGTACTTACACTCTCTCTCACTTGCACTGACACTCTCTCTCTCACACTGACTCTCTCTCCTGCTCGCACTGACAGTCTATCTCTCACAGTCAAATTTTGTCTCTTGCATTGACACTCTCCCTCCCGAACTGACAATCATTCTCTCACACTGAAACCCTCTCTTGCACTGACATTCTCTCTCTTGCACTGACATTCTCACTCTCACACTGACAATCTCTCTCTTGCACTGACATTCTCTCTCACACTGACAATCTCTCTCTCACACTGACAATCTCTCTCTTGCACTGACATTCTCTCTCACACTGACAATCTCTCTCTTGCACTGACAATATCTCCATTTCGCACTGTCTCTCTCTCTCACTGTCTCTCTCTCTCGCACTGACACTCTGTTTCACACTGACACTCTCACTCTCACACTGACACTCTTTCACTCAGACTGAATCTCTCTTTCACTCAGACTGAATCTCTCTTTCACACTGACACTCCCACTCTCGCACTGACACACTCTCTCTTGTACTGACATTCTCACTCTCACACTGACACTCTTTCACTCACACTGAATCTCTCTTTCACACTGACACTCCCACTCTTGCACTGACACACTCTCTCTCGCACTGACAGTCTCTCTCTCACACTCAAACTTTGTCTCTTGCACTGACTCTCTCCCGAACAGACACTCTTTCTCTTGCACTGCCTCCCCCTCTTGCACTGACACTCTCTCGCTTGCACTGACACTCTCTCTTTCTATTGACACACTCTCTCTCACACTGACACTCTCTTTATTACATTGACCCTCTCTCTCTCTGTCGCACACTAACTCTCTCACACTGGCACACACTCTCACACTGAAGCTCTATCGCTCTCGCATTGACACTCTCTCTCTGACTCTGACTCACTCACTGTCACACTGACACTCTCACAGTCACACTGACACTCTTTCACTCACACTGAATCTCTCTCTCACACTGATTCTCCCTCTCGCACTGAAACATACTCTCTCACACTGACACTCTCTCTCACACTGACACTCTCTCTCTCACACTGACTCTCTCTCCCGCTCGCACTGACAGTACATCTCTCACACTCAAATTTTGTCTCTTGCACTGACGCTCTCTCTCTCTCATACTGATGCCCTCTCTCACACTGACACTCTCTTTATTGCATTGACACCCTCTCTCTCTCTCACAATGACATGCTCCCTCGCACACTGACCCACTCACTGACACACTGACACTCTCACTCTCACACTGACACCCCCTCTCGCACTGACACACTCTAACTCACACTCGCACTCTCTCCCTCTCACACTGACAGTCTCCCTCCCTAACTGACAATCTTTCTCTCGCACTGAAACCCTCTCTTGCACTGACACTCTCTCTCATACTGACACTCTCTCACTCGCACTAACACACACTCTCTCACTTGCACTAACATTCTCTCTCACACTGACACTCCCTCTCTCGCACTGACAATCTCTCTCTCTCACTCTGACTCACTCACTGTCACTCTGACACTCTCACAGTCACACTGACACTCTTTCACTCACACTGAATCTCTCTCTTACACTGACTCTCCCTCTCGCACTGGCACCCTCTCTCTTGCACTGACATTCTCACTCTCTCACTGACACTCTCTTTATTGCATTGACACCCTCTCTCTCTCTCACAATGACATGCTCCCTCGCACACTGACCCACTCTCTGTCACACTGACTCACTCACTGACACACTGACACTCTCACTCTCACACCGACACCCCCTCTCACCCTGACACACTCTAACTCACACTGGCACTCTCTCCCTCTCGCACTGACAGTCTCCCTCCCTAACTGACAATCTTTCTCTCGCACTGAAACACACTCTTGCACGGACACTCTCTCTCTCTCACCGACACTCTCTCTCATACTGACACTCTCTCACTCGCACTAACACACACTCTCTCACTTGCACTAACATTCTCTCTCACACTGACACTCCCTCTCTCGCACTGACAATCTCTCTCTCACACTGAACTCACTCACTGTCACTCTGACACTCTCACAGTCACACTGACACTCTTTCACTCACACTGAATCTCTCTCTCACACTGACTCTCCCTCTCGCACTGAGACACACCCTCACTTGCACTGACATTCTCTCTCGCACTGACACTCTCTCTCACACTGACTCTCTCTGCCGCTCGAACTGACAGTCTCTCTCTCACACTGACACACACTCTCACACTGAAGCTCTATCGCAATCGCACTGACACTATCTCTCTCTCGCTCTGACACATATACTTACACTGACACCATCTCGCCCGGACTGACACTCTTTCTCTCACAATGACACTCTCACTCTCACACTGACACCCCTCTCGCACTGACACACTCTAACTCACACTGGCACTCTCTCCCTCTCGCACTGACAGTCTCCCTCCCTAACTGACAATCTTTCTCTCGCACTGAAACACACTCTTGCACGGACACTCTCTCTCTCTCACCGACACTCTCTCTCATACTGACACTCTCTCACTCACACTAACACACACTGTCTCACTTGCACTAACATTCGCTCTCACACTGACACTCTCTCTCTCACACGAACACTCTCTCTCAAACTGACAGTCTCTCACTCGAACTAACACACACTCTCTCGCTTGCACTAACATTCTCACTCTCACACTAACACTCTTTCACTCACACTGAATCTCTCTCTCACACTGACTCTCCCTCTCGCACTGACACTCTCTCTCACTTGCACTGACATTCTCTCTCACACTGACTCACTCTCGTACTGACACTCTCTCTCCCGCTCGCACTGACAGTCTCTCTCTCACACTCAAATTTTGTCTCTTGCATTGACACTCCCCCTCCCAAACTGACAATCATTCTCTTGCACTGAAACCCTCTCTTGCACTGACACTCTCTCTCACACTCAAACTTTGTCTCTTGCACTGACTCTCCCGAACAGACACTCTTTCTCTTGCACTGCCTCCCCCTCTTGCACTGACACTCTCTCGCTTGCACTGACACTCTCTCTTTCTATTGACACACTCTCTCTCACACTGACACTCTCTTCATTGCATTGACACTCTCTCTCTCTCTTGCACTAACTCTCTCACTCACACTGGCACAAACTCTCACACTGAAGCTCTATCGCTCTCGCACTGACACTCTCTCTCTCACTCTGACTCACTCACTGTCACACTGACACTCGCACAGTCACACTGACACTCTTTCACTCACACTGAATCTCTCTCTCACACTGACTCTCCCTCTAGCACTGAAACATACTCTCTCACACTGACACTCTCTCTCACACTGACTCTCCCTCTCGCACTGAGACACTCTCTCTCACACTGACTCTATCTGCCGCTCGCACTGACAGTCTCTCTCTCACACTCATATTTTGTCTCTTGCACTGACACTCTCCCTCCCGAACTGACAATCTTTCTCTCGCACTGAAACCCTCTCTTGCACTGATGTCTCTCTCTCACACGGACACTTTCTCTCTCGCACTGACACACTCACTCTTGCACTGACACTCTTTCATTCACACTGAATCACTCTTTCACACTGACACTCTCTTTATTGCATTGACACCCTCTCTCTCTCTCACAATGACACTCTCCCTCGCACACTGACCCACTCTCTGTCACACTGACTCACTCACTGTCACACCGACAGTCTCACTCTCACACAGACACCCCCTCTCGCACTGACACACTCTAACTCACACTGGCACTCTCTCCCTCTCGCACTGACAGTGTCCCTCCCTAACTGACAATCTTTCTCTCGCACTGAAACCCTCTCTTGCACCGACACTCTCTCTCATACTGACACTCTCTCACTCGGACTAACACACACTCTCTCACTTGCACTAACATTCTCTCTCACACTGACACTCCCTCTCTCGCACTGACAATCTCTCTCTCACACTGAACTCACTCACTGTCACTCTGACACTCTCACAGTCACACTGACACTCTTTCACTCACACTGAATCTCTCTCTCACACTGACACTCCCTCTCGCACTTACACACTCTCTCACTTGCACTGACATTCTCTCTCTCACTGACAGTCCGTCTCTCGCACTGACACTCTCTCTCACACTGACTCTCTCTGCCGCTCGCACTGACAGTCTCTCTCTCACACTGACAGACACTCTCACACTGAAGCTCTATCGCACTTGCACCCTCTCACCGACACTCTCTCTCATACTGACACTCTCTCACTCACACTAACACACTGTCTCACTTGCACTAACATTCTCTCTCACACTGACACTCTCTCTCTCTCACCGACACTCTCTCACTCGCACTAACACACACTCTCTCACGTGCACTAACATTCTCTCTCACACTGACACTCCCTCTCTCGCACTGACACTCTCTCTCTCACACTGACTCTCTCTGCCACTCGCAATGACAGTCTCTCTCTCACACTCATATATTGTCTCTTGCACTGACACTCTCCCTCCCAAACTGACAATCTTTCTCTCGCACTGAAACCCTCCCTTGCACTGACACTCTCACTCTCACACTGACACTCTCTCTCACACTGACATGCTCACTCTTGCACTGACACTCTTTCACTCACACTGAATCACTCTTTCACACTGACACTCTCACTCTCGCTCTGACACACTCTCTCTCGCACTGACAGTCTCTCGCTCACACTCAAACGTAGTCTCTTGCACTGACACTCTCCCTCCCGAACTGACACACTTTCTCTCTCACTGAATCCCTCTCTTGCACTAATGCTCTCTCTCGCTTGCACTGACACTCTCTCTTTCTATTGATACACTCTCTCTCACACTGACACCCTCTCTCTTGCACTGACATTCTCACTCTCACACTGACTCTCTTTCACTCACACTGAATCTCTCTTTCACACTGACACTCCCACTCTCACAGTGACACATTCTCTCTCTCACTGACAGTCCGTCTCTCGCACTGACACTCTCTCTCACACTGACTCTCTCTGCCGCTCGCACTGACAGTCTCTCTCTCACACTGACAGACACTCTCACACTGAAGCTCTATCGCACTTGCACCGACACTCTCTCTCTCACACCGACACTCTCTCTCATACTGACACTCTCTCACTCGCACTAACACACACTCTCTCACTTGCACTAACATTCTCTCTCACACTGACACTCCCTCTCTCGCACTGACAATCTCTCTCTCACACTGAACTCACTCACTGTCACTCTGACACTCTCACAGTCACACTGACACTCTTTCACTCACACTGAATCTCTCTCTCACACTGACAGTCCCTCTCGCACTGACACACTCTCTCACTTGCACTGACATTCTCTCTCACACTGACACCCTCTCTCTTGCACTGACATTCACACTCTCACACTGACTCTCTTTCACTCACACTGAATCTCTCTTTCACACTGACACTCCCACTCTCGCACTGACACACTCTCTCTCGCACTGACACTCTCTCTCTCACACTCAAACTTTGTCTCTTGCACTGACACTCTCCCTCCCGAACTGACACACTTTCTCTCTCACTGAAACCCTCTCTTGCACTAACGCTCTCTCTCGCTTGCACTGACACTCTCTCTTTCGATTGACACACACTCTCTCACACTGACACTCTCTTTATTGCATTGACACCCTCTCTCTCTCTCACACTGACACACACTCTCACACTGAAGCTCTATCGCACTCGCACTGACACTATCTCTCTCTCTCGCTCTGACACATACTCTTACACTGACACCCTCTCGCCTGGACTGACACTCTTTCTCTCACAATGACACTCTCCCTCGCACACTGACCCACTCTCTGTCACACTGACTCACTCACTGTCACACTGACACTCTCACAGTCACACTGACACTCTCACAGTCATACAGACACTTTTTCACTCTCACTGAATCTCTCTCTTACACTGACTCTCCCTTTCACACTGACACACAGTCTCTCACTTGCACTGACATCCTCTCTCACACTGACACTCTCTCTCTCGCACTGACACTCTCTCTCTCACACCGACTCTCTCTCCCGCTCGCACTGACAGTCTCTCTCTCACAGTCAAATTTTGTCTCTTGCATTGACACTCTCCCTCCCGAACTGACACTCTCTCTCACACTGACACCCTCTCTCTTGCACTGACAATATCTCCATTTCGCACTGAGTCTCTCACTCCCACTGACACTCTGTTTCACACTGACACTCTCACTCTCACACTGACACTCTTTCACTCAGACTGAATCTCTCTTTCATACTGACTCTCTCTCCCTTGCACTGACACTCTCACTCTCACACTGACTCACTCACTGTCACTCTCACAGTCACACTGACACTCTTTCACTCACACTGAATCTCTCTCTCACACTGACACTCCCTCTCGCACTGACACACTCTCTCACTTGCACTGACATTCTCTCTCACACTGACACTCCCTCTCTCGCACTGACACACTCTCTCACTTGCACTGACATTCTCTCTCACACTGACACTCCCTCTCTCGCACTGACACTCTCTCTCTCACACTGACTCACTCACTGTCACACTGACACTCTCACATTCACACTGACACTCTTTCAATCACACTGAATCTCTCTCTCACACTGACACTCCCTCTCTCGCACTGACACTCTCTCTCTCACACTGACTCTCACTGCCACTCGCACTGACAGTCTCTCTCTCACACGCATATATTGTCTCTTGCACTGACACTCTCCCTCCCGAACTGACAATCTTTCTCTCGCACTGAAACCCTCTCTTGCACTGATGTCTCTCTCTCACATGGACACTCTCTCTCTCACACTGACACGCTCACTCTTGCACTGACACTCTTTCACTCACACTGAATCACTCTTTTACACTGACACTCTCACTCTCGCTCTGACACACTCTCTCTTGCACTGACAGTCTCTCGCTCACACTCAAACTTTGTCTCTTGCACTGACACTCTCCCTTTCGAACTGACACACTTTCTCTCGCACTGAAACCCTCTCTTGCACTAACACTCTTTCTCGCTTGCACTGACACTCTCTCTTTCGATTGACACACATTCTCTCACACAGACTCTATCTGCCGCTCGCACTGACAGTCTCTCTCTCACACTCAAATTTTGTCTCTCACACTGACAGTCTCTCATTTGCACTGACACTCTCTCTCACACTGACACCCACTCTCTTGCACTGACATTCTCACTCTCACACTAACGCTCTTTCACTCACACTGAATCCCTCTCTCACACTGACTCTCCCTCTCACACTGACACTCTCTCTCACTTGCACTGACATTCTCTCTCACACTGACTCTCTCCTGCTCGCACTGACAGTCTCTCTCTCACAGTCAAATTTTGTCTCTTGCATTGACACTTCCCCTCCCGAACTGACAATCATTCTCTCGCACTGAAACCCTCTCTTGCACTGACACTCTCTCTCACACTGACACCCTCTCTCTTGCACTGACAATATCTCCATTTCGCACTGAGTCTCTCACTCTCACTGTCTCTCTCTCTCCCTCGCACTGACACTCTGTTTCACACTGACACTCTCACTCTCACACTGACACACTCACTCAGACTGAATCTCTCTTTCACACTGACTCTCTCTCACTCACACGGACACTCTCTCTCTTGCACTGACATTCTCACTCTCACACTGACTCTCTTTCACTCACACTGAATCTCTCTTTCACACTGACACTCGCACTCTCGCACTGACACACTCTCTCTCGCAATGACAGTCTCTCTCTCACACTCAAACTTTGTCTCTTGCACTGACTCTCTCCCGAACAGACACTCTTTCTCTTGCACTGCCTCCCCCTCTTGCACTGAAAATCTCTCGCTTGCACTGACACTCTCTCTTTCTATTGATACACTCTGTCTCACACTGACACCCTCTCTCTTGCACTGACATTCTCACTCTCACACTGACTCTCTTTCACACACTGAATCTCTCTTTCACACTGACACTCCCACTCTCGCACTGACACACTCTCTCTCGCACTGACACTCTCTCTCTCACACTCAAACTTTGTCTCTTGCACTGACACTCTCCCTCCCGAACTGACACACTTTCTCTCTCACTGAAACCCTCTCTTGCACTAACGCTCTCTCTTGCTTGCACTGACACTCTCTCTTTCGATTGACACACACTCTCTCACACTGACACTCTATTGCATTGACACCCTCTCTCTCTCTCACACTGACACACACTCTCACACTGAAGCTCTATTGCACTCGCAGTGACACTATCTCTCTCTCGCTCAGACACATACTCTTACACTGACACCCTCTCGCCCGGACTGACACTCTTTCTCTCACAATGACACTCTCCCTCGCACACTGACCCACTCTCTGTCACACTGACTCACTCACTGTCACACTGACACTCTCACAGTCACACTGACACTTTTTCACTCACACTGAATCTCTCGCTTACACTGACTCTCCCGTTCACACTGACACACACTCTCTTACTTGCACTGACATCCTCTCTCACACAGACACTCCTCTCTCTCTCGCACTGACACACTCTCTCACAAACTGACACTCACTCACTTGCACTGACATTCTCTCTCACTCTGATACTCTCTCTGTCGACTCACACTCTTTCTCTTGCACTAAGAATATCTCCAATTTGCCCTGACGGTCTCACTTTCACACTGACACTCCCCCTCTCGCACTGACACATTCTCTCACAAACTGAAACTCACTCACTTGCACTGGCATTCTCTCTCACACTGACACTCCCTCTCTTGCACTGACACTCTCTCTCTCACACTGACTCACTCACTGTCACACTGACACTCTCACATTCACACTGACACTCTTACACTCACACTGAATCTCTCTCTCACACTGACACTCCCTCTCTCGCACTGACACTCTCTCTCTCACACTGACTCTCACTGCCACTCGCACTGACAGTCTCTCTCTCACACTCATATATTGTCACTTGCACTGACACTCTCCCTCCCAAACTGACAATCTTTCTCTCGCACTGAAACCCTCTCTTGCACTGATGTCTCTCTCTCACACGGACACTCTCTCTCTCACACTGACACGCTCACTCTTGCACTGACACTCTTTCACTCACACCGAATCACTCACTGTCACACTGACACTCTCACATTCACACTGACACTCTTTCAATCACACTGAATCTCTCTCTCACACTGACACTCCCTCTCTCGCAATGACACTCTCTCTCTCACACTGACTCTCTCTGCCACTCGCACTGACAGTCTCTCTCTCACACTCATATATTGTCTCTTACACTGACACTCTCCCTCCCAAACTGACAATCTTTCTCTCGCACTGAAACCCTCTCTTGCACTGATGTCTCTCTCTCACATGGACACTCTCTCTCTCGCACTGACAATCTCTCTCTCACACTGACACCCACTCTCTTGCACTGACATTCTCACTCTCACACTAACGCTCTTTCACTCAGACTGAATCTCTCTTTCACACTGACTCTCTCTCACTCGCACTGACACTCTCTCTCTTGCACTGACATTCTCACTCTCACACTGACTCTCTTTCACTCACACTGAATCTCTCTTAAACACTGACACTCGCACTCTCGCACTGACACACTCTCTCTCGCACTGACAGTCTCTCTCTCACACTCAAACTTTGTCTCTTGCACTGACTCTCTCCCGAACAGACTCTCTTTCTCTTGCACTGCCTCTCCCTCTTGCACTGGAACTCTCTTGCTTGCACTGACACTCTCTCTTTATATTGATACACACTCTCTCACACTGACACTCTCTTTATTGCATTGGCACTCTCTCTCTCTCTCGCACTAACTCTTTTTCTCACACTGGCACTCACTCTCACACTGAAGCTCTATAGCTCTCTTTCTGACACTCTCTCTCTCTCACTCTGACTCACTCACTGTCACATTGACACTCTCACAGTCACACTGACACTCTTTCACTCTCACTGAATCTCTCTCTCACACCGACTCTCCCTCTCGCACTGAGACACACTGTCTCACTTGCACTGACATTCTCTCTCACACTGACACTCTCCCTCCCAAACTGACAATCTTTCTCTCGCACTGAATCCCTCTCTTGCACTGATGTCTCTCTCTCACACGGACACTCTCTCTCTCGCACTGAAACTCTCTCTCTCACACTGACACGCTCACTCTTGCACTGACACTCTTTAACTCACACTGAATCACACTTTCACTCTGACACTCTCACTCTCACTCTGACACACTCTCTCTCGCACTGACAGTCTCCCGCTCACACTCAAACTTTGTCTCTTGCACTGACACTCTCTCTCCCGAACTGACACACTTTCTCTTGCACTGAAACGCTCTCTTGCACTAACACTCTTTCTCGCTTGCACTGACACTCTCTCTTTAGATTGACACACACTCTCTCACACAGACAGTCTCTCTCTCACACTCAAATTTTGTCTCTTGCACTTACGCTCTCTCTCTCACACTGACACTCTCTCATTCGCACTGACACTCTCTCTCACACTGACACCCTCTCTCTTGCACTGACATTCTCACTCTCACACTGACTCTCTTTCACTCACACGGAATCTCTCTCTCACACTGACTCTCTCTCTCGCACAGACACTCTCTCTCACTTGCACTGACATTCTCTCTCACACTGACTCTCTCTCATACTGACACTCTCTCTCTCACACTGACTCTCTCTCCTGCTCGCACTGACAGTCTCTCTCTCACACTCAAATTTTGTCTCTTGCATTGACACTCTCCCTCCCGAACTGACAATCATTCTCTCGCACTGAAACCCTCTCTTGCACTGACACTCTCTCTCACACTGACACCCTCTCTCTTGCACTGACAATATCTCCATTTCGCACTGATTCTCTCACTCTCACTGTCTCTCTCTCGCACTGACACTCTGTTTCACACTGACACTCTCACTCTACACTGACACTCTTTCACTCAGACTGAATCTCTCTTTCACACTGACTCTCTCTCACTCACACTGACACTCTCTCTCTCACACTGACACCTTCTCTCTTGCACTGACATTCTCACTCTCACACTGACTCTCTTTCACTCACACTGAATCTCTCTTTCACACTGACTCTCCCTTTAACACTGACACACACTCTCTCACTTGCACTGACATCCTCTCTCACACTGACACTCTCTCTCTCGCACTGACACACTCTCTCACAAACTGACACTCACTCACTTGCACTGACATTCTCTCTTACTCTGATACTCTCTCTGTCGACTCACACTATTTCTCTTGCACTAAGAATATCTCCAATTTGCCCTGATGGTTTCTCTTTCACACTGACACTACCCCTCTCGCACTGACACACTCTCTCACAAACTGACACTCACTCACTTGCACTGGCATTCTCTCTCACAATGACACTCCCTCTCTCGCACTGACACTCTCTCTCACACTGACTCACTCACTGTCACTCTGACACTCTCACAGTCACACTGACACTCTTTCACTCACACTGAATCTCTCTCTCACACTGACACTCTTTCACTCACACTGAATCTCTCTCTCACACTGACACTCCCTCTCTCACACTGACACTCTCTCTCTCACACTGACTCTCTCTGCCACTCGCACTGACAGTCTCTCTCTCACACTCATATATTGTCTCTTGCACTGACACTCTCCCTCCCAAACTGACAATCTTTCTCTCGCACTGAAACCCTCTCTTGCACTGATGTCTCTCTCTCACACGGACACTCTCTCTCTCACACTGACATGCTCACTCTTGCACTGACACTCTTTCACTCACACTGAATCACTCTTTCACACTGACACTCTCACTCTCGCTCTGACACACTCTCTCTCGCACTGACAGTCTCTCGCTCACACTCAAACTTTGTCTCTTGCACTGACACTCTCCCTCCCGAACTGACACACTTTCTCTCGCACTGAAACCCTCTCTTGCACTAACACTCTTTCTCGCTTGCACTGACTCTCTCTCTTTTGATTGACACACATTCTCTCACACAGACTCTATCTGCTGCTCGCACTGACAGTCTCTCTCTCACACTCAAATTTTGTCTCTCACACTGACACCCTCTCTCTTGCACTGACATTCTCACTCTCACACTAACACTCTTTCACTCACATTCACACTCTCTGGGACTGACACACTCTCTCTCACACTGACGCCCTCTTTCACTGACATTCTTCTTGCACTGACACACTCTCTCTCACACTGACACTGTCTCTCTCACACTGACACACTCTCACACTTACACTCTCTCACTTGCACTGACATTCTCTCTGTCACACTGACTCTCTCACTCTCTCTTGCACTGACACTTTATCTCTCACACTCACACTTTGTCTCTTGCACTGACTTTCGCTCTCACACTGACATTCGCTCTCTCACACTGACATTTTCTCTCTCACACTGACACTCTTTCTCTCACACTGAATCTCTCATGCACTGACTCTCCCTCTCACACTGACAGACTCTCTCACATGCAATAACATTCTCTCTCACACTGATACTTTCTCTCACACTGAATCTCTCTCTCACACTGACTCTTCCTGTCACACCCTCTCTCACAGTGACACTCTCACACTTGCAATGACACTCTCTCTCACACTGACACTCTTTCTGTCGCACTCACACACTCTTTCTCTCGCACGGACACACTCACACTCTCTGGGACTGACACACTCTCTCTCACACTGACACCCTCTTTCACTGACATTCTTCTTGCACTGACACACTCTCTCTCACACTGACACACTCTCACACTTACACTCTCTCACTTGCACTGACATTCTCTCTCACACTGACACTCTGTCTGTCGCACTCACTCTCTCTCTCACACTGACACTTTCTCTCATACTGAATCTCTCTCTCACACTGACTCTCCCTCTTACACTGACACACCCTCTCGCACTGACACACTCTCACACTTACACTCTCTCACTTGCACTGACATTCTCTCTCACACTGACACTTTCTCATACTGAATCTCTCTCTCACACTGACTCTCCCTCTTACACTGACACAACCTCTCGCACTGACACACTCTCTCTCACCCTAACACTCTCTCTGTCGCACAGACACTCTCTCTCACACTGACACTCTCTGTTTCACACTGACACTCTCACTCTCACACTGACAATCTTTCTCTCACACTGAATCTCTCTCTCACACTGACTCTTTCTCCCTGTTGCACTGACGGTCGCTCTCTCGCTCTCACACTTTCTCTCATATACTGACAGTGTCTGTTGCACTGACACTCTCACTTTGCAATGACACGCTCTCTCACACTGACACTCTGCTCTCTCGCACTGACTCTCTCTCTCACTCTGACACACTCTCACACTGAAGCTCTATCTCTCTTGCACTGACACTCTCTCTCTCTCGCTCTGACTCTCATTCTCACACTGCAACCCTCTCTCGCAGTGACACTCTCTCTCCAATGCACTTACACTCTCTCTCTGACTCTCACACTTTCTCTGTCGCACTGACACTCTCTCTCTCTCGGACTGACAATATCTCTATTTCGCACTGACAGTCTCTCTTTCGCACTGACCCTCTCGATTTGCACTGACATTCTGTCAAGCAATGACACTCTCTCTCTCACACTGACATTCTCTCTCTTGCACTGACACTTTGTCTCAAACTGACACTCTCTCTCTCGCACTGACATTCTCACTCTCACACTGACACTCTTTCTCTCACACTGAATCTCTGTCTCACACTGACTCTCCCTGTCGCACTGACACACTCTCTCACCCTAACACTCTCTCTGTCGCACAGACACTCTCTCTCTCACACTGACGCTCTCACACTCTCTGGGACGGACACACTCTGTCGCAGACTGACAATCTATCACTCGCACTCACACTCTCTCTCTTGCACTAACTTTCTCTCTCACACTGACACTCTCACTCTCACTCTGACACTCTTTCTCTCACACTGAATCTCTCTCTCACACTGACTCTCCCTCTCACACTGACACACTCTCTCAATTGCAATGACATTCTCTCTCACACGGACACTCTGTCACACTCACACTGTCTCTCTCTCTCACACTGACACTTTCTCTCACACTGAATCTCTCTCTCACACTGACTCTCCCTCTCACACTGACACACCCTCTCTCACAGTGACACTCTCTCACTTGCACTGACACTCTCTCTGTCACACTCAGACTCTCTCTCTCTCTCTCACACTAACTATATCTCCATTTTGCACTGACAGTCTGTCTTTCGCACTGACGGTCTCTCTCTCGCACTCACACTTTCTGTCATACTGACAGTGTCTGTCGCACTGACACTCTCACTTTGCACTGACACTCTCTGTCGCACTGACACTCTCACTTTGCACTGACACTCTCTGTCTCGCACAGACACTCTCTCTGTCACACTCACTCTCTCTCTCTGACTCTCTCTCGCACTGACACTCTCTCTCTCTCACTCTGACTCTCATTCTCACTCTGCCACCCTCTCTCGCAGTGACACTCTATCTCCAATGCACTTACACTCTCTCTCTGACTCTGACACTCTGTCGCACTGACACTCTCTCTCTCACACAGACACTCACACTCTCTCTGGCACTGACACACTCTCTCTCACCCTAACACTCTCACTCTCACACTGACACTCTCTCACTCACACTGAATCGCTCTCTCACACTGACTCTCCCTCTCGCACTGACACACTCTCTCTCACCCTAACACTCTCTCTGTCGCACTGACACTCTCTCTCTCACACAGACACTCTCTCTGTCGCACAGACACTCTCTCTCTCACACTGACGCTCTCACACTCTCTGGCACTGACACACTCTCTCTCACCCTAACACTCTCTCTGTCGCACTGACACTCTCTCTCTCACACAGACACTCTCTCTCTTACACTGACGCTCTCACACTCTCTCGCAGACTGACACTCTATCTCTCGCACTCACACTGTCTCTCTCTCTCACACTGACACACTCTCCCTCTTTCACTGACACTCTCTCTCACACTGACACTCTCTCTCTTGCACTGACATTCTCACTCTCACACTGACACTCTTTCTCTCACACTGAATCTCTCTCTTACACTGACTCTTCCTCTCGCACTGTACACACTCTCTCTCACCCTAACACTCTCTCTCTCTCACACTGACGCTCTCACACTCTCTGGCACTGACACACTCTCTCGCAGACTGACACTCTATCTCTCGCACTCACACTCTCTCTTGCACTAAATTTCTCTCTCACACTGACACTCTGTTTCACACTGACACTCTCACTCTCACATTGGCACTATTTCTCTCACACTGAATCTCTCTCTCACTCTGACTCTCCCTCTCGCACTGACACACTCTCTCACTTGCAATGACATTCTCTCTCACACTGACACTGTCACACTCGCACTGTCTCTCTCTCTCACACTGACATTCTCTCTCTCACACTGACGCTCTCTCTCACTTTCTCTCTCACACTGACACACTCTCCTCTCGCCTTGACTCTCTCTGTCCACTTTGGAAGGAATAATAGAAGAGCAGATTATTTTTTAAATGGTGAAAGATTGCAGCATACTGCTGTGCTGAGGGACTTGGGAGTGCTTGTGCATGAATCGAAAAATGTTGGTTTGCAGGTACAACAGGTTATTAAGAAGGCAAACGGAATGTTGGCCTTCATTGCTGGAGGGATTGAATTCAAGAGCAGGGAGGTCATGCTGCAACTGTACAGGGTACTGGTGAGGCCACACCTGGAGTACTGTGTGCAGTTCTGGTCTCCATACTTGAGGAAGGATATACTGGCTTTGGAGGCAGTGCAGAGGAGGTTCACCAGGTTGATTCCAGAGATGAAGGGGTTAACCTATGAGGAGAGTTTGAGTCACCTGGGACTATACTCTCTGGTGTTCAGAAGAATGAGAGGGGATCTTATAGAAACATATAAACATTTGAAAGGGATAAATAAGATAGAAGTAGGAAAGTTGTTTCCATTGATGAGTGAGACTAGAACTAAGGGACCTTGCCTCAAGTTTCAGGGGAGAAGATTTAGGATGGAGTTGAGGAGAAACTGTTTTTCCCAGAGAGTGGTGAATCTGTGGAATTCTCTGCCCAGGGAAGCAGTTGAGGCTTTTTCACTAAATATATTTAAGAAACAGTTAGATAGGTTTTTACATAGTAAGGGAATTAAGGGTTATGGGGAAAAGGCAGGTAGATGGAGCTGAGTTTACGGACAGATCAGCCATGATCTTATTGAATGACCGTGCAGGCTCAGTGGGCCAGATGGCCGACTCCTGCCCCTATTCCTTATGTTCTTATGTTCTTATTATTAAATACAGTACCTCCGCTACCTCCTCCAACTCCATGCACACCTTTCCACTATTGCATCTGATTGGCCCTATTCTCACAGGGCTTACCATAGACCCATAGAACATTACAGTACAGTACAGACCCTTCAGCCCTCCATGTTGTGCCGACCCATATAATCCTTAAAAAAAAGTACTAAACCCACACTACCCCATAACCCTCCATTTTTCTTTCATCCATGTGCCTGTCCAAGAAGCTCTTAAATACCCCTAATGTTTTAGCCTCCACCACCATCCCTGGCAAGTCATTCCAGGCACCCATAACCCTCTGTGTAAAAATCTTACCCCTGATGTCTTCCCTAAACTTCCCTCCTTTAATTTTGTACATATGTTTGCTATTGGTGCTCTGGGAAACAGGTACTGATTATTCACCCTATCTATGCCTCTCATAATCTTGTAGACCTCTATCAAGTCCCCTCTCATTCTTCTACGCTCCAAAGAGAAAAGTCCCAGCTCTGCTAACCTTGCTTCATATGACTTGTTCTCCAAACCAGGCAACATCCTGGTAAATCTCCTCTGCACCCTCTCCATAGCTTCCACATCCTTCCTATAATGAGGTGACCAGAATTGAACACAATACTCTAAGTGCAGTCTCACCAGAGATTTGTAGAGTTGCAACATGACCTCTCTACTCTTGAACTCAATCCCCCTGTTAATGAAGCCTAGCATCCCATAGGCCTTCTTAACTACCCTATCAACCTGTGCAGCGACCTTGAGGGTTTGTCCTTCCAAAATGCATCACCTCACACCTCGGTGGAATATACCTGTGCAAAACATAAAGCAAATGTTCCCTGAACTTTTGCCAAATATCTGCCATGCATTTTCCTGAGAAAATCTGCACCCAGTTTATGTTCCCAAGTTCCTGCCTAATAGCATTATATTTCCGCCTACCCCAATTAAATGTTTTACTAAATTTACCAATCAGTTCCATGTATTGATTCACACTCTAAGTTCATCCACTTTGTTTATGACACTTCTTGCATTAAAATAGACACATCTCAAACCATCAGGCTGAGTGCATCTTTGCCCTAACATCTGCCTATCCTTCCTCACAAACTCCCTACAAGCTGCCTCTACTTGTGCTCCAACCTCCCCATCCTCTGCCTCTTCACTTCGATTCCCACCCCGCCCTGCAAATCTAGTTTAAACCCTCCCCAATAACATTAGCAAACCTCCCCGCCAGGATATTGGTCCCCATCGGGTTCAAGTGCAACCTGTCCTTTTCGTACAGGTCACACCTGCCCCTGAAGAGGTCCCAATGATCCAGAAATTTGAATCCCTGCCCCCTGCTCCAATCCCTCAGCCACGCATTTATCCTCCACCTCACTCTATTCCTATACTCACTGTCGCGTGGCACAGGCAGTAATCCCGAGATTACTACCTTTGAGGTTCTGCTTCTCGACTTCCTCCCTAACTCCCTGTACTCTGTTTTCAGGACCTCCTCCCTTTCTCTACCTATGTCATTGGTATCTATATGTACTACGACCTCTGGCTGCTCACCCTCCCATTTCAGAATATCGTGGACGTGCTGAGAAACATCATGAACCCTGGCACCTGGGAGGCAAGCTGCCATCCGTGTTTCTTTTTTGCATCCACAGAATCACCTACCTGTCCCCCTAACTATAGAGTTCCCTATTACCGCTGCCCTCCTCTTCCATTCCCTACCCTTCTGAGCCACAGGGCCAGACTCAGTGCAAGAGGCACGGTTACTTCCTCTGGTAAGCCCCCCCCCAACAACACTCAAAATGGAGTACTTATTGTTAAGGGGGATAGCCACAGGGGTGCTCTCCACTACCTGACGCCCTCCCTTCCTTCTCTTGACGGTCACCCACTTATCTGTCTTTTGTGGTCCCCTGAGTGACTACCTGCCCGTAGCTCCTGTCTATCACCTCCCCACTCTGCCTAACAAGCCGAAGATCATCGAGCTGCATCTCCAGCTCCCTAAGGAGCTGCAGCTCAATGCACCTGGTGCAGATGTGGCCATCCGGGAGGCTGGAAGTCTCCCGGACAACCCACATCTGACACCGAGCACAGAAAACTGACCTTGCAGTCATACCCACTATTCTAATGTGCCAAGCCCCGTGAAACATTCATTTTTTTAAACTTTTCTCCCTGACCTGTATGAAGCTCTCTCTCTCTTCGAATCGATTGATTCGTCTCTTCTCCAAAAGTTTCTACTGCTGCTGATGTCCATACCAGTTGTTCTGGCTACACACTTCAATGGCATCATTGATGTAGCCGGACAACTCAGCAAGGCCAACAGGTGACTAGACTGCAGTTCTGGATTCCTGATGGAAAGAGTTACTACTGCAAAGTTGTGTGACGTCCTCAGCACCCTGTGAATACATTTGGACTAGATCAGGCAGCTCAGGATGGTCTTGGATAGATATTAGTCAGATCCGGTGATGCCACACCAGTATTCTTCTCTACTCACTTCTTCCTTCAAGCCTCCTCTCATCCGCAGGAGGACCATATGCTGGTCAGGGGACATAGAAGTTGAATGTCAAGCTGCTAACCCCACAGAACTTTGAGGATTAGGCATTACAGTTGGGGCACCAAGAAATTCCTCAAACTTTCTGATTCATTGATGGGGAACATCACTAGTTTCTTCATCCTCTAAGATCTTCAGAAAACAAGATAGTGTCCATGAGGAAGGGCATCATTACTCTCATCTGTAAGCAGAAAGGGAACATTGAGAATTGTCACTGTTGAAAATAGACTGTAAGCTCCTGTTTAAGGATATTACAAATGGGTTCAGCATGCTTTGGGATAAGTGATCCATCCAGACCAAACCTGTACTGCATCAGGCAGGAAAATCTCTGACAGCTTTGTGCTACGCAGGGTACCACAGCCTGCTGCAGCACAGCAGGATGGGAGCCTGTCTGCTCAGCTTGGATCTGAAGAAGGCCTTTTACACAATATTCTACACGTGTTTGATGTAAGTGCTCTCCAAAATGGGGTTGGGAAGGGAATCAGAAATAGGATCCAACTGTTCTATGCAGATATCCCCACTGCAGACCAAATCGATGGATGGGAAACAGATAGCTTCTCTACCAGCTCTGGAGTTAGGCAATGTCATCCACTCTCCCCCTCCACCCCACCTTATTTGTCCCCGTCATCATCAGGTCTGACTATCTGAATATGATGGGGATCTGCTTAGGAGAAGCTGAGGTGTGTAACAAGAATAAACTGGAGCAGATTAGAAGGTCAGATTAAAATTGGTCTGTGAAAATGGTATTCTCTGCCAATAACCAGGAAGAACTTGGTCATCAGGTGTTATATGATAGATAGATAGATAGATAGATAGATAGATACTTTATTCATCCCCATGGGGAAATAAAACTTTTTTTCCAATGTCCCATACACTTGTTGTAGCAAAACTAATTACATACAATACTTAACTCAGTAAAAAAAAATATGATATGCATCTAAATCACTATCTCAAAAAGCATTAATAATAGCTTTTAAAAAGTTCTTAAGTCCTGGCGGTAGAATTGTAAAGCCTAATGGCATTGGGGAGTATTGACCTCTTCATCCTGTCTGAGGAGCATTGCATCGATAGTAACCTGTCGCTGAAACTGCTTCTCTGACTCTGGATGGTGCTATGTAGAGGATGTTCAGAGTTATCCATAATTGACCGTAGCCTACTCAGCGCCCTTCGCTCAGCTACCGATGTTAAACTCTCCAGTACTTTGCCCACGACAAAGCCCGCCTTCCTTACCAGCTTATTAAGACGTGAGGCGTCCCTCTTCTTAATGCTTCCTCCCCAACACGCCACCACAAAGAAGAGGGCGCTCTCCACAACTGACCTATAGAACATCTTCAGCATCTCACTACAGACATTGAATGACGCCAACCTTCTTAGGAAGTACAGTCGACTCTGTGCCTTCCTGCACAAGGCATCTGTGTTGGCAGTCCAGTCTAGCTTCTCGTCTAACTGTACTCCCAGATACTTGTAGGTCTTAACCTGCTCCACACATTCTCCATTAATGATCACTGGCTCCATATGAGGCCATATGGAGCCACCATCATCCACCACCACCACCATCTCCTTGGTCTTGGTGATATTGAGACGCAGGTAGTTTGAGTTGCACCATATCACAAAGTCCTGTATCAGTTTCCTATACTCCTCCTCCTGTCCATTCCTGACACACCCCTCTATGGCCTTGTCATCAGCGAACTTCTGCACATGGCAGGACTCCGAGTTATATTGGAAGTCTGATGTGTACAGGGTGAACAGGACCGGAGAGAGTACGGTTCCCTGCGGCGCCCCTGTGCTGCTTACCACCGTGTCAGACCTACAGTCTCCCAACCGCACATACTGAGGTCTATCTGTCAAGTAGTCCACTATCCAATCCACCATGTGAGAGTCTACTCCCATCTCCGTTAGTTTGTGCCTTAAGATCTTGGGCTGGATGGTGTTAAAGGCACTAGAGAAGTCAAGGAATGTAATCCTCACAGCACAACTGACCCCATCTAGGTGAGAGAGTGATTTGTGCAGCAAATACGTGATAGCATCCTCCACTCCCACCTTCTCCTTATACGCAAACTGAAGAGGATCCTGGGCGTGCCTGGTTTGTGGCCTCAGATTCTGTATTATCAGCCGCTCCATGGTCTTCATCACGTGCGACGTCAAGGCAACAGGTCTGAAGTCATTCAACTCCTTTGGTTGTGGTTTCTTCGGTACCGGGACAATACAGGATGTTTTCCACTGTCTGGGTACTCTTCTCTGCTCCAGGCTCATGTTGAAGATGCGCTGTAGTGGTTCTCCCAGCTCAGTCGCACAGGCCCTCAGTAATTGTGGGGAAACTCCATCCGGTCCAGCCGCCTTGCTGGTACAGATCTTCCTCAGTTGACCTTCCACCTGTGCAGCCATAATCCTGGGCTTGGGCAAGGTCTCCTGTGAGTGGCTATTTTCCTGTGAGGGAAGTAAGCCTGGTGTGGATGAGATTGAGCTGTCGAACCTGTTGAAGAAGTTGTTCAGCTGGTTCGCTTTCTCCACATCTCCACTTATGTTTGCCCCCCGCTTTGCACCGCATCCGGTGATGATCTTCATCCCATCCCACACCTCCTTCATGCTTTCATGCTTCATGCATACTGGGTAACAGGCAAAGGTTTACATCCAATGAGATTGACTTGAACTGGTGCCCACAGACCTGCTTGCTACAGGTGCAACTGCACAAGAACTATATACAACTATATATAAACATATATATAACAATTACAGCATGGAAACAGGCCATCTCGCCCCTTCTAGTCCGTGCCGAATGCTTACTCTCACCTAGTCCCACCGAGCTGCACTCAGTCCATAACCCTACATTCATTTCCTGTCCATATACCTATCTAAATTTACTTTAAATGATAATACCGAACCTGCCTCTACCACTTCTACTGGAAGCTCGTTCTACACAGCTACCACTCTCCGAGTAAAGAAATTCCCCCTCGTGTTATCCCTAAACTTTTGCAACCTAACTCTCAACTCATGTCCTCTTGTTTGAATCTCCCCTACTCTCAATGGAAAAAGCCTATCAACATCAACTCTATCTATCCCTCTCCTAATTTTAAATACCTCTATCAAGCACCCCCCTCAACCTTCTACACTCCAAAGAATAAAGACCTAACTTAACATTACATCCCAACTCCTATACTTAATGCTCTGATTTACAAAGACCAGCATACCAAAAGCTTTCTTCACCATCCTATCCACATGAGATTCCACCTTTAGGGAACTATGCACCATTATTCCTAGATCACTCTGTTCTACTGCATTATGCAATGCCCTACCATTTACCATGTATGTCCTATTTGGATTATTCCTACCAAAATGTAGCACCTCACACTTAACAGCATTAAACTCCATCTGCCACCGTTCAGCCCACCCTTCTAACTGGCCTAAATCTCTCTGCAAGCTTTGAAAACCTACTTCATTATCCACAACGCCACCTATCTTAGTATCATCTGCATACTTACTAATCCAATTTACCACCCCATCATCCAGATCGTTAATGTATATGACAAACAACATTGGACCCAGTACACAGTTATCCACCACTACTCTCTGGCATCTCCCATCCAGCCACTGTTGAATCCATTTTACTACTTCAATATTAACACCTAAAGATTGAACCTTCCTAACTAACCTTCCATGCGGAACCTTGTTAAAGGCCTTACTGAAGTCCATATAGACAACATCCACTGCTTTACCCTCCTCAACTTTCCTAGTAACCTCTTCAAAAAATTCAATAAGATTTGTCAAACATGACCTTCCACGCACAAATCTATGTTGACTGTTCCTAATCAGACACTGTCTATCCAGATAATTATATATACCATCTCTAAGAATACTTTCCATTAATTTACCCACCACTGACATCAACCTTACAGGCTGATAATTGCTAGGTTTACTTTTAGAACCCTTTTTAAACAATGGAACCACAAGAGCAATACGCCAATCCTCCGGCACCATCCGCGTTTCTAATGACATTTCAAATATTTTTGACACAGCCCCTGTTATTTCTACACTAACTTCCCTCAAAGTCCTAGGGAAGATCCTGTCAGGACCTGGAGACTTATCCACTTTTATATTCTTTAAAAGCGCCGGTACTTCCTCTTCTTTAATCATCATAGTTACCATAACTACCCTACTTGTTTTCCTTACCTTACACAATCCAATATCCTTCTCCTTAATCAATGCCGAAGAAAAGAAATTGTTCAAAATCTCCCCCATCTCTTTCGGCTCCACACATAGCTGTCCACTCTGATTCTCTAAGGGACCAGTTTTATCCCTCACTATCCTTTTGCTATTAATATAACTGTAGAAACCCTTCGGATTTATTTTCACCTTACTTGCCAAAGCAACCTTGTATCTTCTTTTAGCTTTTCTAATTTCCTTCTTAAGATTCGTTTTACATTCTTTATATTCCTCGAGCACCTCATTTACTCCATGCTGTCTATATTTATTGTAGATCTCTCTATTTTTCCGAACCAAGTTTCCAATATTCCTTGAAAACCATGGCTCTCTCAAACCTTTAACCTTTCCTTTCAACCTAACAGGAACATAAAGATTCTGTACTCTCAAAATTTCACCTTTAAATGACCTCCATTTCTGTATTACATCCTTCCCATAAAACAAATTGTCCCAATCCACTCTCTCTAAATCCTTTCGCATCTCCTCAAAGTTAGCCTTTCTCCAATCAAAAATCTCGACCCTGGGTCCAGTCCTATCCTTCTCCATAATTATATTGAAACTAATGGCATTGTGTTCACTGGACCCGAAGTACTCCCCAAAACATACTTCTGTCACCTGACCTATCTCGTTACCTAACAGGAGATCCAACACTGCCCCTTCTCTAGTTGGTACCTCTATGTATTGCTGCAAAAAACTATCCTGCACACATTTTACAAACTTCAAATCATCTAGCCCTTTTACAGAATGGGCTTCCCAGTCTATGTGTGGAAAATGAAAATCTCCCACAATCACAACCTTGTGCTTACTACAAATACCTGCTATCTCCTTACAAATTTGCTCCTCTAATTCTTGCTCCTCATTAAGTTGTCTATAATACACCCCTATGTGTTACTACACCTTTCCCATTCCTCAATTCCACCCAAATAGCCTCCCTTGATGAGCCCTCTAATCTATCCTGCCAGAGCACTGCTGTAATATTTTCTCTGACAAGCAATACAACACCTCCCCCTCTTGTCCCTCCGATTCTATCACATCTGAAGCAACAAAATCCAGGAATATTTAGTTGCCAAACACACCCATCCTACAACCATGTTTAGAACATAGAACATAGAATATTACAACACATTACAGGCCCTTCGGCACACAATGTTGTGCTGACCATCAAACCCTGCCTCCCATATAACCCCCCACCTTAAATACCCCCATATACCTGTCTAGTAGTCTCTTAAACTTCACTAGTGTATCTGCCTCCAACACTGACTCAGGCAGTGCATTCCACACACCAACCACTCTCTGAGTGAAAAACCTTCCTCTAATATCCCCCTTGAACTTCCCTCCCCTTACCTTAAAGCCATGTCCTCTTGTACTGAGCAGAGGTGCCCTGGGGAAGAGGCGCTGGCTGTCCACTGTCTATTCCTCTTAATATCTTGTACACCTCTATCATGTCTCCTCTCATCCTCCTTCTCTCCAAAGAGTAAAGCCCTAGCTCCCTTAATCTCTGATCATAATCCATACTCTCTAAACCAGGCAGTGTCCTGGTAAATCTCCTCTGTACCCTTTCCAATGCTTCCACATCCTTCCTATAGTGAGACGACCAGAACTGGACACAGTACTCCAAGTGTGGCCTAACTAGAGTTTTATAGAGCTGCATCATTACATCACGTCTCTTAAACTCTATCCCTTGACTTATGAAAGCTAACACCCCATAAGCTTTCTTAACTACCCCATCTACCTGTGAGTCAACTGTCAGGGATCTGTGGACATGTACCTCCAGATCCCTCTGCACCTCCACACTACCAAGTATCCTGCCATTTACTTTGTACTCTGCCCTGGAGTTTGTCCTTCCACTTCACCACTTCTCCGGGTTGAACTCCATCTGCCACTTCCCAGCCCTCTTTTGCATCCTATCAATGTCTCTCTGCAATCTTCGACAATCCTCTACACTGTCTACAACACCACCAACCTTTGTGTTGTCTGCAAACTTGCCAACCCACCCTTCTACCCCCACATCCAGTTTGTTAATAAAAATCACGAAAAGTAGAGGTCCCAGAACCGATCCTTGTGGGACACCACTAGTCACAACCCTCCAATCTGAATGTACTCCCTCCACCACGACCCTCTGCCTTCTGCAGGCAAGCCAATTCCAAATCCACCTGTCCAAACTTCCCTGGATCCCATGCCTTCTGACTTTCTGAATAAGCCTACCATGTGGAACCTTGTCAAATGCCTTACTAAAATCCATGTAGATCACATCCACTGCACTACCCTCATCTATGTGCCTGATCACCTCCTCAAAGAACTCTATCAGGCTTGTTAGACACGATCTGCCCTTCGCAAAGCCATGCTGACTGTCCCTGATCAGACCATGATTCTCTAAATGCCCATAGATCCTACCTCTAAGAATCTTTTCCAACAGCTTTTCCACCACAGACATAAGGCTCACTGGTCTATAGTTACCCGGACTATCCCTACTACCTTTTTTGAACAAGGGGACAACATTCACCTCCCTCCAATCCTCTGGTACCATTCCTGTGGACAACAAGGACATAAAGATCTTAGCCAGAGGCTCAGCAATCTCTTCCCTTGCCTCGTGGAGCAGGCCCCATCAGGACCCGGGGACTTACCTGCCCTAATGTATTTTAACAACTCCAACACCTCCTCTCCTCTGATATCAACATGTTCCAGAACATCAACCTCACTCATATTGTCCTCACCATCATCAAGTTCCCTCTCAATGGTGAATACCAAAGAGAAGTATTCATTGAGGACCTCGCTCACTTCCACAGCCTCCAGGCACATCTTCCCACTTTTATCTCTAATCGGTCCTACCTTCACTCCTGTCATCCTTTTGTTCTTCACATAATTGAAGAATGTCTTGGGGTTTTCCTTTACCCTACTCGCCAAAGCCTTCTCATGTCCCCTTCTTGCTCTTCTCAGCCCCTTCTTAAGCTCCTTTCTTGCTACCCTATATTCCTCAAAAGACCCATCTGATCCTTGCTTCCTAATCCTCATGTAAGCTGCCTTCTTCCATCTGACTAGATTTTCCACCTCACTTGTCACTCATGGTTCATTCACCCTACCATTCTTTATCTTCCTCACCGGGACAAATTTATCCTGAACATCCTGCAAAAGATCCTTAAACATTGACTACATGTCCATAGTATATTTCCCTGCAAAATCATCATCCCAGTTCACACCCGCAAGTTCCAGCCTTATAGCCTCATAATCTGCCCTTCCCCAATTAAAAACTTTCCTATCCTCTCTGGGTCTATCCTTTTCCATGATAATGCTAAAGGCCAGGGAGCGATGATCGCTGTCCCCCAGATGCTCACCCACTGACAGATCTGTGACCTGACCGGGTTCGTTACCTAATACTAGATCTAGTATGGCATTCCCCCAGTCAGCCTGTCAACATACTGTGACAGGAATCCATCCTGGACACATTTAACAAACTCTGCCCCATCTAAACCCTTGGAACTAATCAAGTGCCAATCAATATTAGGTAAGTTAAAGTCACCCATGATAACAACCCTGTTATTATTGCACCTTTCCAAAATCTGCCTCCCAATCTGCTCCTCGGTATCTCTGCTGCTACCAGGGGGCCTACAGAATATCCCCAGTAGAGTAACTGCTTCCTTCCTGTTCCTGACTTCCACCCATACTGACTCAAAAGAGGATCCTGCTACATTACTCACCCTTTCTGTAGCTGTAATAGTATCCCTGACCAGTAATGCCACCCCTACCCCTTTTTTCCGCTCTCTGTCCCTTTTAAAGCACTGAAACCAGGAATATTGAGAATCCATTCCTGCCCTGGTGCCAGCCAAGTCTCCATAATGGCCACTACATCATAATTCACTGGTTGATCTGTGCTATCTTACTATTTCTAAACCCCCCTGCACGTGGCACTGGTAGCAATCTTGAGATTGCTATCCTGGAGGTCCTGTCTTTTAACTTGGTGCCTAACTCCCTAAACTCACCTTTCAGGACCTCCTCACTCTTCCTACCCACGTCATTGGTCCCGACATGGACCACGACATCTGGCTGCTCACCCTCCCTCTTGAGAATACTGAGAACTCGATCCAAGATATCGCGGACCCTGGCACCAGGGAGGTAACAGACCATCTGGGATTCTCAATCTCTTCCACAGAACCTCCTATCTGTCCCCCTAACTATCGAATCCCCTATCACTACTGCTCTCCTCTTTTCCCTCCTTCCCTTCTGAGCTGAGGGTCCAGTCTCGGTGCCAGAGACGCAACCACTGCAACTTGTCCCTGGTAGTTGTAGTGGTAGGAGGAATTAGCACTGAGTGGAAAAGCTGCCTCAAAGGGCTGAACGGCCCCCCTCCCATTTACTGCATTGGTTCTTCCGTGATACATTGAAAGTGATAATCAATAGTCAATGTGTGCTTGTCACATGTTAACCTGTGCAACATCTGAGCAGCATACCCTCTGGTAATGGAGAATGTCAAGGAAGGAGTGGTGTCTGGAAAATAATCATATGTAGAATGAAACTGTGGAAAGTGGGAGCACTTCATAGGTCCTGTGGATTAAGTCACTATAGACCATTAGAAATGGAGACACTCCCTGCCTGTAATGCTGAGGTTGTAACATTGTGATGAACTCCCTGCAGTGAAGGTTCCTGAGGAAAGCATCCATACAAAAGAGCAACCTTAATCTCAATCAGCCAAGTTGTTATTTAATTAATTCATGGCAAGTATATTTTGTGTGTCAAGCTATTAGAATGGCTGATAATGGTTTCCTGTTCCATCTGATTGATTTTCATTACTAGACAGCTAATGTTCTTTCCTCAGACATTATTCTGGCCAACAAAAGCAGTCTTGATCTATAAATACAAACCCTTGTTCTGAACTCAAGTCTGATGAGTGGCCCCAAAGACGGGGGTTTTACTCACGTCTCTTCTGCTGCAATGAGATGACACTTGACTGAGTCTGGTAAGTGGGAGTGGGCCACATTCTTCACTTCAATATCTTTGAACAAAATTGACAGAACAGAAGTGAATGGAGTATTGTTAATAATTCATGAGTGAAATGATCTGCTTGTTGAAATGATGTGAGAATTGACAGGACTTCACTAAGTAAGTGACACAAATTCAATCTCATCAGCAGCTCTCCGTTAAACAGCACTCCGAGTACTCAGGAGAATATCTCATTGAGCTCAGTACTTATAAGGAAGAAGATGTCTTGTGAACTGAAGAAGGTTACTGGTGAGGTGTCACAGGGACCATCTGGAAAATCAACTGTCCAGTGAAACACACACACACACACACACACACACACACACACACACACACACACACACACACACACACACACACACACACACACACACACACACACACACACACACACACACACACATCCTCCAACCCAGATGCAATAGGTCAGACACGGAACAATCAGTAAAACATGGTAGAACATATATAGAACACAGAAATCTGCAGCACATTACAGACCCTTCGGGCCACAATGTTATGTTGAACATGTACCCTACTCTAGAGTCTGCCTAGAATTACCCTAATGTATATAGAGCTCTATTTTTCTAAGCTCCATATACCAATCTAAGAGTCCCTTAAAAGACCCTGTTGTATCCGCCTTCACCACCATCACCAGCAATGCAATCCACGCACTCACCACTCTGTGTGAAAGATTATCCTTGATATTCCCTCGGTAACTATTTCCAAGCACCTTAAAACTACGCTCCTTCATGTTAGCCATTCCAGCCCTGGGAAAAAGCCTCTGGCTATCCACACAATCAATGCCTCTCATCATCTTATGCACCTCTATCAGGTCACCTCTCACCCTCCCACGCTCCAGGGAGAAAAGACCGAGTTCACTCAACCTCTTCTCATAATGTACACTGTCCAATCCAGGCAACGTCCTTGTAATTCTCCTCTGCACTCTCTCTTTAGTATCCACATCCTTCATGCAGTGAGGTGACCAGAACTGAACACAGTACTCCAGTTGGCATCTGACCAGGGTCCTATATAGCTGTAACATTATCTCATGGCTCTTGAACTCAATCCCATGGTTGATGAATGCCAACACTATGCCAACGCCTTCTTAGAACATAGAACATTGAATAGTACAGCACATTACAGGCCCTTTGGCCCACAATGTTGTGCCTACCTTCAAACCCTGCCTCCCATATAATCCCCCACCTTAAATTCCTCCATATACCTGTCTAGTAGTCTCTTAAATTTCACTAGTGTATCTGCCTCCACCACTGACTCATTGCAGTGCATTCCACGCACCAACCACTCTCTGAGTGAGAAACCTTCCTCTAATATCCCCCTTGAACTTCCCTCCCCTTACCTTAAAACCATGTTCTCTTGTACTGAGCAGTGGTGCCCTGGGGAAGAGGCGCTGGCTGTCCACTCTGTCTATTCCTCTTAATATCTTGTATACCTCTATCATGTCTCCTCTCATCCTCCTCCTCTCCAAAGAGTAAAGCCCTAGCTCTTACAACACTATCAACCTGTGCAGCACTTTGAGTGTCCCATGGACACAAACCCCAAGATCTCTCTGATCCTTCACACTGCCAAGAGTCTTGCCATTAATACTACGAGAGGTGATTGATAAGTTCATGACTTAAGGTAGAAGGAGTCAATTTTAGAAAACCTAGCACATTTATTTTTCAACATAGTCTTCTCCTACATGTACACACTTAGTCCAGCGGTCGTGGAGCATACGGATCCTTCTTTGTAGAAGCCGGCGTCTTGGACCTCCAGAAGTGGATGGGCCACAGCAGGGGTGATTGATAAGTTTGCGGTCTAAGGTAGAAGGAGATGAATTACTAACTTCATATTTTCTGCATTTTCACTCAAAGAGTTGAACTGCATGTGCATGTAATGAGAGCTGTATAACTCATCACCTTCTATCTTAGGCCACAAACTTATCAATCACCCCTGCTGTGGACCACTTCTACAAAGAAGGATCCGTATGCTCCACACCGCTGGACTAAGTGTGTACATGTAGGAGGGGACTATGCTGAAAAATAAATGTGCTAGGTTTTTAAAAATTGACTCCTTCTACCTTAGGCCATGAACTTATCAATCACCCCTCGTACGTTCCGTCTTCAAATTTACCCTACCAAAATTAATCACTTCTCACTTACCTGGGTTGACTCCATCTGCCACTTCTCAGCCAGTTTTGCGCCTTATCAATGTCCCGTTGTAATCTCTGACAGCCCTCCACACTATCCACAACACCCTCAACCTTTGTGTCAACAGCAAACTTACTAATTCATCCTTCTACTTCTTCATCCAAGTCATTTACAAAAATCACAAAGAGCAGGGGTCCCAAAACAGATCTCTGTGGAACACTACTGGTCACTGACCTCCATGAAAAATACGAAGCATCTGCAACCACCCCTTGCCTTTTGTGGGCAAGCCAATTCTCAATCCCCAAAGGAAGGTCTCCTTGGAACTCATACCTCATTACTTTCTGAATGAGCCTGGCATGGGAACCTTACTGAAAGCCATATTCATGACATCCACTGTTCTACCTTCATCAATGTGTTTGGTTACATCCTCAAAGAATTCAAACACAAATAGAATGTGCACACTAATATATAGGCATGATACAATAACTCAAACACAAAATGTGATAGATATTTCCTTCATGATTTATGTTTGCTAAGCTTGGCTTTCTAAACACAGCAGCTACCACTTGTAAGATCAGAAACAGTTATAAGTAAACTGCCAATTTGTTTAACCTTTGGTTGTAAAACGGGTGTCAGTCTTCAGTCCTTAAAATGTAAAAGGCAAATAGTAATCAGCTTGCAGTTAAAAAAGCACTGTCTATAGAACAGCTTTGCAAACAAACACACTGTCTGCAGAAAGTATCTGCACAAATCATGGATTGTTTAATTTTGCTTATTTCAAAATAGCCAAGTTGACTCTGTTTCTTAGTTCAAAGAAGCTTGCAGAGGGAATAGATAATATTTAACATATTAAATAGCTGATGTATTTATAGTTGGGAGTTTCATGTATTCAAATAAGTTAGATTTACAGCATTCTATGTGAAGTGTGAACATTAAGCTGAGGTCCTTGCATTCAAGATGCTTTTAGTCCATTTGTGCTAAAAGTGCATCTGAATAAATATTACCCAAGTGAAAGAGAAACTGTATAAATGAAATGGATGTAGTCTAAAACTTGGAGTCAACTTGACTGCTCAGGCTTGTTAGGAAAGGAATAAGGAACATCAAGCAGCATGGAAGAGACATAGGGTGACCAAGAACCCATTCCTCCTGCTTCATTTAGTGTGAGAGATGATTTGTTCATCTGCAAATTGTATATAAGATGATGAGAAGCATTGATCATGTGGATAGTCAGAGGTTTTTTTCCAGGGCTGAAATGGCTAAGATGAGAGGGCACAGTTTTAAGGTGCTTGGAAGTAGGAACAGGGGAGATGTCAGGGGTAAGTTTTTTATGCAGAGAGTGGTGAGGGGTGGAATGGGCTGCCGGCGACGGTGGTGGAGGTGGATATGATAGGGTCTTTTAAGAGACTCCTGGACAAATACATGGAGCTTAGAAAAAATAGAAGGCTATGGGTAACCTTAGGTAATTTCTAAAGTAAGTACATGTTTGGCACAGCATTGTGGGCGGAAAGGCCTGTATTGTGCTGTGGGTTTTCTATGTTTCCATGTAAATTGTAGGTATGTCTTTTTAGTTTATAACAATTGTTCTTGAGTTTTGGAAATCCTTTGTCCTTTGTGTTTTGGAAATGATTTGAGTTTTGGAAGTGCTTTGTCTTTTGTAAGTGTTTATGTTTTGTAAGTGCTCTGATTTGGATGTGCTTTTTGTTTTCTAAATGGTTTGTTTTGGAAATGCATTGCATTTTGGAATTGTTTTGTTTTCTAAATGGCTTGTGTTTTGAAAGTGCTTTGTGTTTAGGAAATGGGCCACATTTTGGAAACAGTTTGTGTTTTGGAAGTGCTTTGTGTTTAGGAAATGGGCTACATTTTGGAAACAGTTTGTGTTTTGAAAGTGCTTTGTGTTTAGGAAATGGGCCACATTTTGGAAACAGTTTGTGTTTTGGAAGTGCTTTGTGTTTAGGAAATGGGCTACATTTTGGAAACAGTTTGTGTTTTGGAAGTGCTTTGTCTTCTGGAAGAGCTTTGTGATTTGGACATGAGTTGTGTTTTGGAAAAACTTAAAATAAGAATCCTCTGTGAGTTTTAAATATGTTCTTTGGATTTAAGGTGTTCATTTGAGTTTAGAACTTCAGGGTAAGCAAACCCAATACCATCACAGTTGGTGTCAGGCTAACTGGTCTATATTCTCCTTTCTGCTGCCTTCCTAAATGATGCTGGAGAGGGAGTAATGGAGGACAATGAAATGGTGGATGAACTGAATAAGTATTTTGCATCAATCTTCACTGAGGAAGACACGAGCACTATGGTGGATATTCCAGGTGACAGGGGTCATGAAGTTACCATTACTAGGGAGAAGGTTCTTGGGAACTGAGAAGTCTGAAGGTAGATGTCTTCTGAGCCAGATCCAATTCTTCCAGTCATCCCCACTCCCCCTTTCAGGAAACCTTGCTGGCTTTGGCCTATCTTGTTACGTGGCTCCAGATACTTTGTAATCTCCTCCCTAGCAATAGTGTCCAACAACTTCCCAACCACTGACGTCAGGCTAACAGGTCTATAGTTTCCTTTCTGCGGCCTCTCACCCTTCTTAAATAGCGGAGTAATATTTGCAATTTTCCAGTCATCTGCTGCAATGCCAGAATCTATCGATTCTTGAAAGGTCATTGTTAATGCCTCCACAATCTCTCCAGCTACTTCCTTCAGAACCCAAGGGTGCATTCCATCAGGTCCAGGAGATTTATCCACCCTCAGACCATTAAGCTTCCTGAGCACGTTCTCAGTCGTAATTTTCACTGCACAAACTTCACTTCCCTGACACTCTTGATTGTCCAGTACTCTGCAGATGTCTTCCATTGTGAAGACTGATGCAAAATATGCATTCAGTTCCTCTGCCATCTCTGCATCTCTCATTACAATATCTCCAGCCTGATTTTCTATTAGTCCTATACCTACCCTCGACTCTCTTTTACCCTTTATATACTTTAAAAAGCTTTTCGTATCTTCTTTGATATTAGTCGCCAGCTTCCTTCTGTAATTCATCTTTTCCTTCCTAGTCACTATGGTTTCCATATGGGAGAATCTTGCCTGACAAGTCTGCTGGAATTCTTTGAAGAAATATTAAGCAGGATAGATAACAGAGAATCGTTTTTTGCTTGGATTTTCAGAAGGCCTTTGACAAGGTGCCGCACATGAGGCTGCTTAACAAGCTAAGAGCTCTTGGTATTACAGGAAAGATTCCAGCATGAATACAATATTGGCAGATTGGCATGGATAAGGAGTGGGAATAAAAGAAGCCTTTTCTGACAGGCTGCAGGTGACTAGTGGTGTTCCAAAGAGGTCAATGTTGGGACCAATTCTTTTTATGTTCTATGTTAATGATTTGGATGATGGAATTGATGGCTTTGTTGCAAAGTTTGTAGATGATACTAAGATAGATGGAGAGGCAGGTAGTTTTGAGGAAGTGCAGAGGTGACAGAAGGGCTAAGCAGAGTAGGAGCATGGACAAAAAAGTAGCAGGTGGAATACAGTGCTGAAAAGTGTATGATTACACAGTTTGGTAGAAGAAATGACATGGACTCAGAATCAGAATCAGGTTTATTATCACTGGCATGTGACATGAAATTTGTTAACTTAGCAGCAGCAGTTCAATGCAACGCATAATTTAGCAGAGAGAGATAGAGAAATAATAATAAATAAAATAACACATAATAATAAATAAACAAGTAAATCAATTACATATATTGAATAGATTATTTAAAAATGTGCAAAAACAGAAATACTGTATATTAAAAAAGTGAGGTAGTGTCCAAAGCTTCAAAGTCCATTTAGGACTTTGACTATTTTTGAAATGGAGAGAAAATACAAAAATCTGAGATGCAAAGAGATTTGGGATTCCTTTTGCAGGATTCCCTAAAGGTTAATTTGCAGGTTGAGTCTGGATTGAGTGTAGCGTAGCAAAATTTGCTGATGACACTAAACTGAGTGGAAAAGCAAATTGTACAGAGGATGTGGAGAGTCTGCAGAGGGATATAGATCAGTTAAGTGAGTGGGCCAAGGTCTGGCGGATGGAATACAACATAGGTAAATGCGAGATCATCCACTTTGGAAGGAATAATAGAAGAGCAGATTATTATTTAAATGGTGAAAGATTGCAGCATGCTGCTGTGCTGAGGGACTTGGGAATGCTTGTTCATGAATCAAAAAAGGTTGGCTTGCAGGTACAACAGGTTATTAAGAAAGCAAATGGAATGTTGGCCTTCATTACTAGAGGGATTGAATTCAAGAGTAGGGAGGTCATGCTGCAAATATACAGGGTACTGGTGAGGCCGCACCTGGAGTACTGCGTGCAGTTCTGGTCTCCATACTTGAGGAAGGATATACTGGCTTTGGAGGCAGTGCAGAGGAGGTTCACCAGGTTGATTCCAGAGATGAAGGGGTTAACCTATGAAGAGAGATTGAGTCGCCTGGGACTATACTCTCTGTAGTTCAGCAGAATGAGAGGGGATCTTATAGAAACATACAGAATTTTAGATAGGATAGATAAGATAGAAGTAGGAAAGTTGTTTCCATTGGTATGTGAGACTAGAACTAGGGAACATTGACTTAAGATAATTTAAGACGGAGATGAGGAGAAACTGTTCTTCCCAGAGAGTGGTGAATCTGTGGAATTCTCTGCCCAGGGAAGCAGTTGAGGCTTCTTCACTAAATACATTTAAGAAACAGTTAGATAGGTTTTTACATAGTAAGGGAATTAAGGGGTATGGAGAAAAGGCAGGTAGATGGAGCTGAGTTTAACAGACAGATCAGCCATGATCTTATTGAATGGTGGGGCAGGCTTGATGGGCCAGATGGCCGACTCCTGCTCCTATTTCTTATGTCGTTTTAAGACTGCAATGAGGAAAGCACTTGTGAGGTTAGCATACATTTCAAGAGGACTAGAATATAAAAGCTAAGATGTGATGCTGAGGCTTTATAAAGCACTGGTGAGGCCTCACTTGGAATATTGTGAGTCGTTTTCGATCCCTTATCTTAAAAGGGCTGGCGTGAAACTGGCGAGAGTTAAAAGGAGTTCTGCAATAATGATTCCAGGTTTAAATGGCTTATCATATGAAGAGCGTTTGATGACTCTGGGCCTGTATTCACTGGAAATCAGAAGAATGAGAGGTGATCTAATTGAAACCTATCAAATTCTGAAAAGCCTTGATACAGTGAATGTGGAGAGGATGTTTCTTATGGGTGGAGAGTTTAAGACCAGAGGGCATTGCCTCTGAATAGAGGGGTGTTGTTTTAGAATGGAGATGAGGAAAAATTTTTTAGCCAGAGAGTGGTGAATCCATAGAATTTTTTTGCCACAGGCAACTGTGGAATCCAAGTCTTAATGTATATTTAAGGCAGAGATTGATAGATTAGGATAGATTATGATAGGCATGAAAGGATATGGGGAGAAGGCAAGAGATTAGTGATGAGAGGATAAATTTATCATCCATGATGGAATGGTGGAGCAGACTCGATAGGCCAAATAGCCTAATTTTGCTTTATGTCTTTGTGTTATTTTCCTATGGTAATCATATTGTGCTATGTATGATAGAAAATCTCAGTACTTGTAAAGTAATGATAATGATGATGTTCAAAGGGATAAAGTTGCTGAATTACCAGGGCAGCAAACAATTATGAGGGCAAATGGTATGTTAGCTTTTATTAAATGAAGATTTGAAAATGGAAACAAGGAAGTCTTATTGTAATTATCTAGAGCTTTGGTGTATTATCGTGAGTCATTTTGGTCTCTTTAGCTAAAGGATAGAAGTATGTAAAAGTTCACTAGACTAGGAATGGTTGGGTTGGCTTAACAAGAAGATATTGAGTATACTGGGAGTGCATTCTCTAGATCTCGGAAAAATGATCACACAGAAACCTGCAGCTACTTCAAAGTGTGACAGGCTAGATGCAGGGAAGTGATCTCCATTAGCTGAAGAGTCTAGGATCAGTGGTAAACATAGAAACATAGAAACATAGAAATCTACAGCACATTACAGGCCATTCGGCCCACAATGTTGTTCCAACCATGTAACCTGCTCCAGAAACTGTCTAGAATTTCCCAACCACATAGCCCCCTTATTTTTCTAAGCTCCATGTACCTATCTAAGAGTCTCTTAAAAGACCCCATTGTATCTGTCTCTACAACCGTTGCTGGCAATGCCACCACTCTGTGTGAAGAATTATCTCTGACATTCCCTCCTGTACCTACTTCCAAGCACCTTAAAACTATGCCCTCTCATGTTGGTTATTTCAGCCCTGGGAAAAAGCTCTGACTATCCACATGGTCAATCCCTGTCATTATCTTATACACGAACATGTTGTGCTGAACATGTCCCTACCTATAGCCCTCTATTTTACCAAGCTCCACGTACCTATCTAAAAGTCTCTTAAAATACCCTATCATATCCGCCTCCACCACTGTTGCCGGCAGCCCATTCCACACACTCACCACTCTCTGAGTAAAAGACTTACCCTTGACATCTCCTCTGTACCTACTCCCCAGCACCTTAAACCTGTGTCCTCTTGTGGCAACCATTTCATCCCTGGGAAAAAGTCTCTCACTATCCACACGATCAATGTCTCTCATCATCTTATACACCTCTATCAGGTCACCTCTCATTCTCCGTCACTCCAAGGAGAAAAGTCCAAGTTCACTCAACCTATTCTCATAAGGCATGCTCCCCAAACCAGGCAACATCCTTGTAAATCTCCTCTGCACCCTTTCTATGGCTTCCACATCCTTCCTGTAGTGAGGCAACCAGAACTGAGCACAATACTCCAAGTGGGGTCTGACCAGGGTCCTATACAGCTGCAACATTACCAGTCGGCTCCTAAATTCAATTCCACGATTGATGAAGGCCAAGACACCGTACGCCTTCTTAACCACAGAGTCAACCTGCACAGTTGCTTTGAGTGTCCTATGGACTAGGACCCTAAGATCCCTCTGATCCTCCACACTGCCAAGAGTCTTACTATTAATACTATATTCTGTCTTCAAATTTGATCTACTTGTGGCAGCTGCAATTACCAGCCACACCATCAACCGGGCATATTAAAGTGTCCTGTAGCCGCTCATCCTCCTGATAATCTGGTAAAGGACTGAGCTCTCTCTCTCTCCGTCTTGTTTTATGGCGGTTGGCACCCAGCTTAATGATGTATTACCGCCTCCTTCTGCTCCGGAGTGTGCGATGGACTCACATTCTAAATCCCTTCACCCAATCGCACACATACACATACCCTAACCTACACTTTATTCTCCCCATCCTACTACCCTATTTCTGTTTATCCATCATATCCTATAAAAAACCCCTGTACCCCTTAAGAAAGCTAAAAATACCCTGACCTGTGTTCTCTCACCCATGCCCAGCAACCCTTTTAATGTGAATTCCTGCACCCCCAATTCCCTTAGATTAATTTTCATCATCTCTCTCGGTATCCCATACTTCCTGCAACTCAGAACTGCATGTTCTACTGACTCCTCTTCCTGACATTCCTCACACAATCCTGTCTGGTGTTCCCCTATCAATTTCAGTGTTTGGTTTAGTGCACAGTGCCCCAGCCTTAACCTAGTCCACACAATTTCCTCTCTTCTGTATCTACTTCCTACCCTAGTACCTGCAACACTTTTTTTGTATTTGATAGAAATGCCTCCCTTTCCCATCTTTCTTGCCACATTTGGTTAATTTTTTCCCAGATTACACACTTAACCTCTGCTTTACTAATACTAATGTGCATTTCTATATTTTCTTTCTTTGTTGCCCTCTTTGCCAACTCATCCACCCTTTCATTGCCCTTCACCCCTACATGAGCTGGAACCCATAGAAATTTAACCTGACCTCCCTGATTTGCAACTCTTGTGACTGACTGAAGGACTTCATGAAGTACATCTTGCCGGCTGTTTGAGTGAGAAGACCTTAAACCTGCTAGTACTGAAGATGAATCTGAGCATATCAACGCTTTGACTAGTTTAGTTTTCTCCACCCAACGCAACGCAACCAACACTGCCATCATCTCCACTGTATACACCACTAACTTATCAGATGTTCTTCTGCTGATTGCAATTGCTTTTGCTGGTATAACCACCCCAAACCCTGTCACTCCTGTCTCAGGTTCCTTAGCACCATCTGTATAGACCTGAGTATAATCACTATACTTTTCCATCACATAACAGTTAAATGCACTTACCAAATCAGTTTTATACTTTCCTTTCCTTTTTACCTCTAACAAATGCCAGTCTACATCAGGCCATACCAGCTTCCATGGAGCTACAACCGGATAAACTACTGGAGGACTTATCCTTAGATCAAACACTCCACATGATCTAGCAATATCATTCCCTACCCGACTAAAGTTTTCCCTCTGAAACCTCCCATTTTCCCAGGACTCCTGCAACACTCCTTTAGCAGGGTGAGTATCATTGTGTCCCTGCAAATTAACCCAGTAGTTTGCCATCAATTGCATCCTTCTTAATTCCAAAGGCATTGTTCCCATTTCTACCTGCAGGGCTGATACTGGTGATGTTTTAAAAGCCCCACTGCACTCTCTCAAAACCTGAGCCTGAATCACATCCAGTTTCCTTATAAGAGACCTAGCTGCTGATCCATATGCTACACTTCCATAATCCAACACAGATCTTACTAAAGCCACATACATTCTCTTTAATGCTGAACAACTTGCTCCCCATTCCCTACTAGTCAAACATCTCGTCACGTTTATTACTTTTTTACATTTCTCCTCAACTTTCCTGATATGATCTGCCCATGTTAATCGTGAATCAAATATAACTCCCAGAAATTTAAATGATCCAACCCTTTCTAATTCAATCCCATACATCCTTAACTTCTTCCCTACTTCAATTCTTTTCCTAGTGAAAAATACAGTTTGAGTTTTTTCCACTGAAAATCTACATCCCCAATCATAACCCCACTCTACCACTTCATCAATTGCTCCTTGTAGTTTCCTGATTATATGCTCCGTGTTCCTGCCTCTTTTCCACAAGGCCCGCAAACAGTGACCTACCTATATCCACTGGTACCTTTGTGAAGACATCATTGATCATAATGATGAAAAGTAACGGGCTAATCACATTACCCTGAGGTGTGCCATTTCCCAGTATGTACTGTTTTGATAATTCTGATCCAATCCGAACTTGAATTTTTCTACCAAACAAAAAATCTTTAATCCAATTAAAAACTCTCCCCTCATCCCCCATCTTGTGCAGTTTAATTAATAATCCTTCCTTCCACATCATATCATAGGCTTTTTCAATGTCAAAAAACACTGCAGCTACTGATTCTTTATTTGTCTGGGCCTTTCTTATTTCAGTCTCTAACCTTATCACTGAGTCCATGGAATTCCTTCCCTTCCTAAAACCACTCTGATAAATTGCCAGCATTCCTCTCTTCTCAAGATCATACGATAACCTTTCAGTTATCATCCTTTCCATTACCTTACATATATTTGATGTTAGTGCTATTGGCCTGTAGCTAGTGGGTTTTGACAGATCCTTGCCAGGTTTCCTTATTGGAATTACTACTGCTTCTTTCCATGCACTTGGTAATCTTCCCTCCTCCCACACTCTGTTATAAAAATGCAGTAACTTCAAGAGCGCTCCCTCTCCTAGATTTTTTAGCATAACATAGCATATTAGATCTTTCCCTGGGGAGGTTGGTCTTGATCTCTTTATTGCACTCACCATTTCTGCCAAAGTAAATGGATCATCAATTATATCATCTGTTTATTTCCTCCTGTTTAACACACCTGGGTATTGACTCATTGTTCTTTCCCTTCTCCTTCTCCCTTCTTCAGACAAATTTTCTGAACTATGTATCTTTACAAATGACTTGGCCATGATCTCAGCCTTATCCCTGCTGGAGACTGCTGTTTCCTCCTCAGATATCATTACTGGATACTCCCAATCCCTTCTATCTCCCCCCATCCTCTTAATCATTCCCCATACCTCTCCCACAGGCGTTGTTCTTCCTATTTTGTTGTAAAAACTCCTCCAACTTGCCCTTTTAGTTTGACTTATAGTTCTTCTCACCACTGCCTGTGCCTTCTTATATTGAATCAAATGCTGCATATTATGGGTTCTTTTAACTAGTCTGAGCGCTCTATTTCTGTTTTTTACAGCCTGACAACATTCCTCTGTCCACCATGGCACTAGTTTTCTATTCATCCTATTTTTACTCCTGGGTATAGATCCTTCTGCTACCATAATAATTGCTGAAGTCACCTGACTGTTTAATTCATCTATATCTCCAGAAATGACAATCTTTGTCAATGCTTCTTCACTTAACTTCTGGAACTTACCCCAATCTGCTTTTCCAAACACCCACTTTGGGACTCCCCCACCTGGTCTTATTTCAACGCTTTCACCCATTGAACATAAAACTAGGTAGTGATCACTGCCTACTGTTGAAGCAGTCCAAACTCCCCAGTTACTGATACCAGCCAAGACATTAGACACTAATGTAATATCTAATACCGACTCAGTTCCTGTTGTTATGTTTATCCTTGTTCCTCTACCATCATTCATACATACCAAATCCCCTTCTTCCATCAAATCTTCAATTACCGTTCCATTTGAATCTGTAATCGGAATCCCCATATTGTGCTGTGAGCATTGAAATCTGCACACCACACTACTTAATGTCTGTTTTGTCCTTGTATCCTTAATAGGCTGTCCAAATCCAACCTTTTACATGGATTGTAGTAGTTAATTATAACCACTCCCTCCCCTCTCTCCCATATTTCCACCACTATGTATTCCTGATCGTCTCCTTTTTCCAGTACTCTATACGGTATACCTTGCTTGATTAACATAGCACAACCTCCTCCTCCCCCTAGATTTCTATCTTTCCTTATCATTGTATACCCATGTACCACAAAGTCTAAAGCTGGTTTCAACCAAGTTTCCTGAATACACACCTCATCCGGTTTTACAACCATTTCCTTAATAAATTCCTTAAATTCCTGGCCATTGGCCAGTAAACTCCTTGCATTCCATTGCAAAAGAATGACCATAATGAGTACTAACCAACCTATGACACTTCCTGGCTTGACTGATTAGTGAGGTTCTCCCTCACTTCTTCCCATGTCAGTCCTACTAACCCTAAATGGTTTACTGCTGCTTTGACCACCAGCTGAATGTTGTCACTTGTTGACTTTACCTCTGCCGTACTATTAATGACTCCTGCAATGAATGTTATTAGAGCTTTTTCCCCCCCACATAAATCCTGTCATTTACTCTTCGCTGGATCTCTTGCATCCCTATTGCTCTCTGGTCATTAGGAGCATTATTCTGTTCTCTTGACATTCTTACAGCTTCTGCATAAGTGATCTTTCTTTTCACTCTTATTTCTTGAATTTTATTCTCCCGTCTCATAACCTCACACCCACTATACGCCACATTATGAGCTCCTCCACAATTACAGCATTTTGGTTGCACTCCTGTTCCGCACTTTCCATATTCATGATCATCTCCACATCTAGCACACCTCCTCTGCCTTTTACAGTTTTTAGCTATGTGTCCAAACCTTTGACAATTATAGCACCTCAATGGCTTTGGCACATATACCCTTACTGGATAACTCATGAAACCCAGGAACACTTTCCTTGGCACACTCTTCTTCAAATTATCAATGCTGTTTCACTTTCCTTTTTCACTCCCTCCTTTGTTGTTTTCAGTCTTAGAACATTACTTACTTTCCCCCCTTTGAGATTCCTCTTCAACTCTTCCATGTTTATACTCATTGGTACACCCATGATCACTCCTTTACAACCACCATTTTGTGCTCCCACCCTCCCTGTGTATTCCACCTTGCATTTTCCTATCTCTTTTAGCTTGAGTGCTTTCTCAGGTTGTTCCTCATTCGCACATCTTACCAATAGATTGCCATCATTAAGGACTTTTGCAAATACTGTTTCCCCTATCTTATTTGCCAGAGTTGTTGTTAGCACAAACGGGTTAATTTTCTTCATGTGTCCTTGCACCTTCTCATTAAACCTAATTATGACAACACCTCCTCTCTGAACTTGTTCATCTTCCTCACTTTCAGAACTCTCTCCATTGTCATTTCTTATTCTTTTATTCCCTTTGTCTCAGTTTTCATTCATCCATCCCCTCACTATCTCCTTATTCCCTTTATTTCTCCCTTCACAATAATCCATTTCTCCCCAGCTTTCTACCTCTGATCCCAAATCCCTATCCTGCTCCTTCTCCACTCTCTTTCCCTCAGCCCCTCCTCTCACCTTATCTGCCATTACCAGACCCAGGCAACCCCCTTCCAGCAATTCCCATTCCTTCCCCACTCTCTTTCCCTCAACAAGTTCCAAACCACATTCACACATGCACCACCACCTTCCAACCTCTCAACCTCCCACCGGAGCCGGCACTCAACCCATCAAAGGACTGAGCTGTTGCGTTACTCCAGCCTAAGTAGATAGGGCTGGATAATTGGATTGTGCCATTCTGCTACAGCCAGAGGGCTGTTCTCTGGAGCTGCTTCATTTATGCCGTATCTTTTTAAGGAGAGGAATGTTTTCCCTCCCCTGCAATTTACTATGGACTGGCCAGCATCGAATATAAACCCAGTCAGGAGATGAGTGGTGTCTCTTGGTTTGAGAAGTATTTACTATGTTGTTGTAATCAAGTTCTGTTTAGCTAATTCAAGTTTGGACTCTAGAACAGTTCTGTTGAGTTTGTAAACATTTTGGGTAATAAAACCCCTATTTTTTTCACCTTTACCTGCTCTCCCAGTTTTATGCTCACCCTGGTCCTTCACACGAGCAAAATGAACCACTTCACTCTTATCTGGGTTGAACTTTATCTGCCAATTCTTAGCCCTGTTTTGCATCCTATCAATGTCCAGCTGTAACCTCTGATAAACCTCCACACTATCCACAACACCTCTAACCTTTGTGTCATCAGCAAACTTACTAACCCATCCCTCCACTTCCTCATCCAGGTCATTTGTAAAAATCATGAAGAGTAAGGGTCCCAGAACAGATCCCTGAGGCACTCCATTGGTCACCGACCTCCATGCAGAATATGACCCGTTTACATCACTCTTTGCCTTTTGTGGGCAAGCCAATTCTGGATCCACAAAGCAAGGTCTCCTTGGATCCCATGCCTCCTTACTTTCTGAATGAGCCTTGCATGGGGAACCTTATCAAAATGATTTACTGAAATCCATATACACAACATCCACCGCTCATCAATGTGTTTTGTTGTGTCCTTGAAGAATTCAGTCAGACTCGTAAGGCAGGACCTGCCCTCTACAAAGCCTTGCTGACTATCCTTAATCAGATTATGTCTCTCCAAATACTCATAAATCCTGCCTCTCAGGATCTTCTCCAACAACTTGCCCACAATGGAAGTCAGACTCACTGGTCTATAATTTCCTGAGCTGTCTCTACTCTCTTTCTTGAATAAGGGAACAACATTTGCAACCCTCCAATCCTCTGGTACTTCTCCTGTCCCTATTGCTGATGCAAAGATTATCGCCAGAGGCTGAACAATCTCCTCCTTCGCTTCTCACAGTAGCCTGGGGTACATCTCCTCTGGATCCGATGACTTATCCAACTTGATCAAAAGCTCCAGCATATCCTCTTTCTTAATGTCGATATACTGAAGTGATTCAGTCTGCTGTAAGTCATCCCCACAATTGCCAAGATCCTTTCCACTGGTGAATACTGAGGCAAAGTATTCATTACGTCCTGCTGCCATCCCCCTAGGCTCCATGTACTAGTTTCCACTGTTGCTCCTGATTCTCACACAGCTCATCTTCTTGCTCTTCACATACTTGTCAAAAGACTTGGGGTTTTCCTTAATCCTGCTTATGGCCTTTTCTGGCTCTCCTAATTTTACTCTTAACCTCCTTCCTGGAAACCTTGTAATTTTTGAGAGCTCCAACAGTATCTAGTTCCTTGAAACCTTTTGTAAGCTCTTTTTCTTCTTAACTATATTTTCTACATCCTTTAGAATGTAGGTAGGTTCTTTAATCCTACCATCCTTTCCCCACCTCAATGGAAAAATGGGCTGAAAAATGGCAGATGGAGTTTAATACAGACAAGTGTGAGGTATTGCACTTTGGAAGGACAAACCAAGGTAGAACATATATCTGGGAATAACCATATAACCATATAACAATCACAGCACAGAAACAGGCCATTCCAGCCCTCCTAGTCCGTGCCGAACTCTTAATCTCACCTAGTCCCACCTACCCGCACTCAGCCCATAACCCTCCACTCCTTTCCTGTCCATATACCTATCCAATTTTACCTTAAATGACACAACTGAACTGGCCTCTACTACTTCTACAGGAAGCTCATTCCACACAGCTATCACTCTCTGAGTAAAGAAATACCCCCTCGTGTTTCCCTTAAACTTTTGCCCCCTAACTCTCAAATCATGTCCTCTCGTTTGAATCTCCCCTACTCTCAATGGAAACAGCCTATTCACGTCAACTCTATCTATCCCTCTCAACATTTTAAATACCTCGATCAAATCCCCCCTCAACCTTCTACGCTCCAATGAATAGAGACCTAACTTGTTCAACCTTTCTCTGTAACTTAAGTGGTGAAACCCAGGTAACATCCTAGTAAATCGTCTCTGCACTCTCTCTAATTTATTGATATCTTTCCTATAATTCGGTGACCAGAACTGTATACAATATTCCAAATTTGGCCTTACCAATGCCTTGTACAATTTTAACATTACATCTCAACTTCTGTACTCAATGCTTTGATTTATAAAGGCCAGTGTTCCAAAAGCCTTCTTCACCACCCTATCTACATGAGACTCCACCTTCAGGGAACTATGCACTGTTATTCCTAGATCTCTCTGTTCCACTGCATTCCTCAATGCCCTACCATTCACTCTGTATGTTCTATTTGGATTATTCCTGCCAAAATGTAGAACCTCACACTTCTCAGCATTAAACTCCATCTGCCAACGTTCAGCCCATTCTTCTAACCGGCATAAATCTCCCTGCAAGCTTTGAAAACCCACCTCATTATCCACAACACCTCCTACCTTAGTATCATCAGCATACTTACTAATCCAATTTACCACCCCATCATCCAGATCATTTATGTATATTACAAACAACATTGGGCCCAAAACAGATCCCTGAGGCACCCCGCTAGTCACCGGCCTCCATCCCGATAAACAATTATCCACCACTACTCTCTGGCATCTCCCATCTAGCCACTGTTGAATCCATTTTATTACTCCAGCATTAATACCTAACGACTGAACCTTCTTAACTAACCTTCCATGTGGAACTTTGTCAAAGGCCTTGCTGAAGTCTATATAGACTACATCCACTGCCTTACCCTCGTCAACATTCCTCGTAACTACTTCAAAAAATTCAATAAGGTTTGTCAAACATGACCTTCCACGCACAAATCCATGCTGGCTACTCCTAATCAGATCCTGTCTATCCAGATAATTATAAATACTATCTCTAAGAATATTTTCCATTAATTTACCCACCACTGATGTCAAACTGACAGGTCTATAATTGCCAGGCTTACTTCTAGAACCCTTTTTAAACAATGGAACCACATGAGCAATACGCCAATCCTCCAGCACAATCCCCGTTACTAATGACATCTGAAAGATCTCCGTCAGAGCTCCTGCTATCTCTACACAAACTTCCCTCAAGGTCCTGGGGAATATCCGGTCAGGACCCGGAGATTTATCCACTTTTAAATTTCTTAAAAGCGCCAGTACTTCCACCTCTTTAATTGTCATAGGTTCCATAACTTCCTTACTTGTTTCCCACACCTTACACCATTCAATATCCTTCTCCTTAGTGAATACCGAAGAGAAGAAATCGTTCAAAATCTCACCCATCTCCCTCGGCTCCACACATAGCTGACCACCCTGATTCTCTAAGGGACCAATTTTATCCCTCACTATCCTCTTGCTTTTAATATAACTGTAGAAGCCTTTCGGATTTACTTCCACCTTATTTGCCAAACCAAACTCGTAACTTCTTTTAGCTTTTCTAATCTCTTTCTTAAGTTTCCTTTTACATTCTTTATATTCCTCGAGCAATTCCTTTACTCCATGCTGCCTACATCTATTGTAGACATCCCTCTTTTTTCGAACCAAGTTTCTAATATCCCTTGAAAACCATGGCGCTTTCAAACCTTTAACCTTTCCTTTCAACCGAACAGGAACATAAAGATTCTGTACCCTCATAATTTCACCCTTAAATGACCTCCATTTCTCTATTACATCCTTCCCATAAAACAACTTGACCCAATCTACTCTCTCTAAATCCCTGTGCATCTCCTCAAAGTTAGCCTTTCTCCAATCAAAAATCTCAACTCTAGGTCCAGTCCTGTCCTTCTCCATAATTATATTGAAGCTAATGCTATTGTGATCACTGGACCCGAAGTGCTCCCCAACACATACATCTGTCAGCTGACCTATCGCATTCCCTAACAGGAGATCCAACACTGCCCCATCTCTAGTCGGTACTTCTATGTATTGTTGCAAAAAACTATCCTGCACACATTTCACAAACACTAAACCATCCAGCCCTTTTACAGAATGAGCTTCCCAATCTATGTGTGGAAAATTAAAATCTCCCACAATCACCACCTTGTGTTTACTACAAATATCTGCTATCTCCTTACACATTTGCTCTTCCAACTCACGCTCCCCATTAGGTGGCCTATAATACACTCCTATCAGTGTTACTACACCTTTCCCATTCCTCAATTCCACCCAAATAGCCTCCCTAGAGGAGCTCTGTAATTTATCCTTCCAAAGCACCGCCATAAGATTTTCTCGGACAAGCAATGCAACACCTCCTCCTCTGGCCCCTCCTACTCTATCACACCTGAAGCAACTAAATCCAGGAATATTTAGTTGCCAATCACACCCTTCCTGCAACCATGTTTCACTAATAGCTACAACATCATAATTCCAGGTATCAATCCACACTTTAAGCTCATCCACCTTTCTTACAATGCTCCTAGCATTAAAATAGATACATTTAAGATACTCTCCACCTCCTCCTCTCTTTTCATCCCTAGCAATGCATTCAAATTTATTATCCTTTTCTTTCTTCTCCCCTACAACTTCGGGCTAAGCGCATCCCTTCTCCATCACCTGCCTTTCCTCCCTCACACACTGTCTACTTACTTGCTCTACTGGTGAACTAACCTCCTCTCTCATAGTTTCCTCAAATTGATTTCCGCCCCCCCCCATCTTACTAGTTTAAAGTCTGCCCTGTAGCCCTAGCAAACCTCCCCGCTAGGATATTGGTCCCCCCAGGATTCAAGTGTAACCCGTCCTTCTTGAACAGGTCACGCCTGCCCCAGAAGAGGTCCCAATGATCCAGAAACTTGAATCCCTGCCCCCTGCTCCAATCCCTCAACCACGCATTCATCCTCCACCTAATTCCATTCCTACTCTCACTGTCGCGTGGCACAGAATACAGATACAAAATTCCCTAAAAGTGGCGTCACAGGTAGATAAGCTAGTAAAGAGACCTTTTGGTACATTGACCTTTATAAATCAAAGTTATTGAGTATAAGAGTTGGAATGTTATGGTGAGGTTGTATAAGGCATTGGTGAAGCCGAATTTGGAGTATTGTGTGCAGTGTGCAGACTCTCACATGGTGGATTGGATAGTGGACTACTTGACAGATAGACCTCAGTATGTGCGGTTGGGAGACTGTAGGTCTGACACGGTGGTCAGCAGCACAGGAGCGCCGCAGGGAACCGTACTCTCTCCGGTCCTGTTCACCCTGTACACATCAGACTTCCAATATAACTCGGAGTCCTGCCATGTGCAGAAGTTCGCTGATGACACGGCCATAGTGGGGTGTGTCAGGAATGGACAGGAGGAGGAGTATAGGAAACTGATACAGGACTTTGTGATATGGTGCAACTCAAACTACCTGCGTCTCAATATCACCAAGACCAAGGAGATGGTGGTGGACTTTAGGAGATCTAGGCCTCATATGGAGCCAGTGATCATTAATGGAGAATGTGTGGAGCAGGTTAAGACCTACAAGTATCTGGGAGTACAGTTAGACGAGAAGTTAGACTGGACTGCCAACACAGATGCCTTGTGCAGGAAGGCATAGAGTCGACTGTACTTCCTTAGAAGGTTGGCGTCATTCAATGTCTGTAGTGAGATGCTGAAGATGTTCTATAGGTCAGTTGTGGAGAGCGCCCTCTTCTTTGTGGTGGCGTGTTGTGGAGGAAGCATTAAGAAGAGGGACGCCTCACGTCTTAATAAGCTGGTAAGGAAGGCGGGCTTTGTCGTGGGCTAAGTACTGGAGAGTTTAACATCGGTAGCTGAGCGAAGGGCGCTGAGTAGGCTACGGTCAATTATGGAAAACTCTGAACATCCTCTACATAGCACCATCCAGAGACAGAGAAGCAGTTTCAGCGACAGGTTACTATCGATGCAATGCTCCTCAGACAGGATGAAGAGGTCAATACTCCCCAATGCCATTAGGCTTTACAATTCAACCGCCAGGACTTAAGAACTTTTTAAAAGCTATTATTAATGCTTTTTGAGATAGTGATTTAGATGCATATCATATTTTTTACTGAGTTAAGTATTGTATGTAATTAGTTTTGCTACAACAAGTGTATGGGACATTGGAAAAAAAGTTGAATTTCCTCATGGGGATGAATAAAGTATCTATCTATCTATCTATCTATCTAGTTTTGGTCACCGAATTACAGGAAGGATATTAATAAGGTTAAAAGAGTGCAGAGAAGGTTTACAAGGATGTTGCTGGGACTTGAGAAACTGAGTTACAGAGAAAGATTGAATAGGCTAGGACTTTATTCCCTGGAATGTAGAAGAATGAGGGGAGATTTTATAGAGGTATATAAAATTAAGATGGGTATAGATAGAGTGAATGCAAACAGGCTTTTTCCACTGAGGCTAGGGGAGAAAAAAACCCAGAGGACATGGGTTAAGGGTGAAGGGGGAAAGTTTAAAGGGAACATTAGTGGGGGGGGGGGGCTTCTTCACACAGAGAGTGGTGGGAGTGTGGAATGAGCTGCCAGATGAAGTGGTAAATGCGGGCTCACTTTTAACATTTAAGAAAAACTTGGACAGGTACACGGATGAGAGGTGTATGGAGGGATATGGGCCAGGTGCAGGTCAGTGGGACTAGGCAGAAAAATGGTTTGGCACAGCCAAGAAGGGCCAAAAGGCCTGTTTCTGTCCTGTAATGTTCTATGGTTCTATGGAATATACCTATGCAGAATGCCATGCAAATTTTCCCTGAACATTTGCCACATTTCTGTTGTGCATTTCCCTGAGAACATCTGCTCTCAAATTATGCTCCCAAATTCCTGCTAACTAGCATCATATTTCCCTCTACCCCAATTGAATGTTTTCCCAAATTGTCTGTTCCTATCCTTATCCAGCACTATGGTGAAGGAGATAGAGTTGTCATCACTCTATCTGCCACTGAGAGATCTGACGCCTGACCAGGTTTATTTCCCAATACCAGATCAAGTCCAGCCTCTCCTCTAGTTGGCTCACCCATCCAAACCCCTTGCCAATCAATATTAGGAAAGTTAAAATCTCCCATCACAACAACCCTGTTAATATTGCACCAATCCAGAATCTGCCTCTCTATCTGCTCCTCGATGTCTCTTACTATTGGGGGAGGGGAGATATATTAAAACACCCAGTAGAGTTTTTGCCCCCTTTCCTGTTTCTGACTTCCACCCACACTGACTCAGTATACAATCCCTCCATGTCTTCCTCCTTTTCTGCAGCCATGATACCATCTCTGATTAGCAATGCCACTCCCCCACCTCTTTTGTCTCCCTCCCTCTCCTTTTTGAAATATCCAAAGCCTGGCACACTCAGTAGACATTTCTGCCCCTGAGACTTCTAAGCCTCTGTAATGGCCACGATGTCATAGTTCCATGTACAGCCTTTCCCCTCTCCTGCCTTTGTCATTGGCACCAACATGTACCACAACCTCTGGCTGTTCAACCTCCCCCTTCAAGAATATTCTGCAACCGCTCAGAGACATCCTGGACCTTAGCACCCAGGAGGCAACACACTATCCCGGTGTCTCTTTTGCTGCCGTAGAATCTCCTATCTGTCTCCCTAACTATCGAGCCCCCTATGACTATTGCTCGGCCTGACTTCACCCTACCCTTCTGAGGCTCAGACCTGACCACAGTTCTATTGGTCTGGCTGCTGCTGCTGCTGCCTTGCCCAGATAGGTCATCCCTCTCAGCAGTATCTGTTGCTGAGGGGAATGGCCACACGGGGAACCTGCACTCACTCCTTTCTCCCTTTACCTATCTACCCCTGCATTCTGTGCTCTGGGTGTAACCATCTGCTTAAAAGATCTACCAATTGCTCTGCCTCCCAGATGATCCTTCGTTCTTCCAACTCTAGCTCCAGCTCCTTAATACAGTCTTTCATGAGCTGGAGTTGGCTGCATTTCCTGCAGGTATAGTCATCAGGGAGACTATCAGTTTCCATGAATTCCCACATGTACGGGGTCTTTCAGCAGCATCAACAGAGCTTTACGAAGAGGTGTTTCCTGCAGGTCGACGGCGGTTTTTTAAAAAGAACACCTCACCGGCGTTTGTCCATTGTACATGGCATATCAGTGGCATCAATAGAACTCTTCAAACTAAATAAAATTACAGAAGGGATAAGTGGAGGGGCCATTGTCGAGAGTAGGCCATTGTCGGGAGTAGGCCAGTGGCGAGAGTAGGCCATTGTCGGGAGTAGGCCAGTGGCGAGAGTAGGCCATTGTCGGGAGTAGGCCATTGTCGGGAGTAGGCCAGTGGCGAGAGTAGGCCATTGTCGAGAGTAGGCCATTGTTGGGAGTAGGCCATTGTCGGGAGTAGGCCATTGTCGGGAGTAGGCCAGTGACGAGAGTAGGCCATTGTCGGGAGTAGGCCATTGTCGGGAGTAGGCCAGTGGCAAGAGTAGGCCATTGTCAGGAGTAGGCCATTGTTGGGAGTAGGCCATTGTTGGGAGTAGGCCATTGTCGGGAGTAGGCCATTGTCGGGAGTAGGCCATTGTGGGGAGTAGGCCATTGTCGAGAGTAGGCCAGTGACGAGAGTAGGCCATTGTTGAGAGTAGGCCATTGTTGGGAGTAGGCCAGTGACGAGAGTAGGCCAGTGGCGAGAGTAGGCCATTGTCGGGAGTAGGCCATTGTTGGGAGTAGGCCAGTGACGAGAGTAGGCCAGTGGCGAGAGTAGGCCATTGTCGAGAGTAGGCCATTGTCGGGAGTAGGCCATTGTGGGGAGTAGGCCATTGTCGAGAGTAGGCCAGTGACGAGAGTAGGCCATTGTTGAGAGTAGGCCATTGTTGGGAGTAGGCCAGTGACGAGAGTAGGCCAGTGGCGAGAGTAGGCCATTGTCAGGAGTAGGCCATTGTTGGGAGTAGGCCAGTGACGAGAGTAGGCCATTGTCGGGAGTAGGCCATTGTGGGGAGTAGGCCATTGTGGGGAGTAGGCCATTGTCGAGAGTAGGCCAGTGACGAGAGTAGGCCATTGTTGAGAGTAGGCCATTGTTGGGAGTAGGCCAGTGATGAGAGTAGGCCAGTGGCGAGAGTAGGCCATTGTCGGGAGTAGGCCATTGTTGGGAGTAGGCCAGTGACGAGAGTAGGCCAGTGGCGAGAGTAGGCCATTGTCGAGAGTAGGCCATTGTCGGGAGTAGGCCAGTGGCGAGAGTAGGCCATTGTCGAGAGTAGGCCATTGTTGGGAGTAGGACATTGTCGGGAGTAGGCCATTGTCGGGAGTAGGCCAGTGACGAGAGTAGGCCATTGTCGGGAGTAGGCCATTGTCAGGAGTAGGCCATTGTTGGGAGTAGGCCATTGTTGGGAGTAGGCCATTGTCGGGAGTAGGCCATTGTCGGGAGTAGGCCATTGTGGGGAGTAGGCCATTGTCGAGAGTAGGCCAGTGACGAGAGTAGGCCATTGTTGAGAGTAGGCCATTGTTGGGAGTAGGCCAGTGACGAGAGTAGGCCAGTGGCGAGAGTAGGTCATTGTCAGGAGTAGGCCATTGTTGGGAGTAGGCCAGTGACGAGAGTAGGCCAGTGGCGAGAGTAGGCCATTGTCGAGAGTAGGCCAGTGACGAGAGTAGGCCATTGTTGAGAGTAGGCCATTGTTGGGAGTAGGCCAGTGACGAGAGTAGGCCAGTGGCGAGAGTAGGCCATTGTCGGGAGTAGGCCATTGTTGGGAGTAGGCCAGTGACGAGAGTAGGCCATTGTCGGGAGTAGGCCATTGTGGGGAGTAGGCCATTGTCGAGAGTAGGCCAGTGACGAGAGTAGGCCATTGTTGAGAGTAGGCCATTGTTGGGAGTAGGCCAGTGATGAGAGTAGGCCAGTGGCGAGAGTAGGCCATTGTCGGGAGTAGGCCATTGTTGGGAGTAGGCCAGTGACGAGAGTAGGCCAGTGGCGAGAGTAGGCCATTGTCGGGAGTAGGCCAGTGGCGAGAGTAGGCCATTGTCGAGAGTAGGCCATTGTCGGGAGTAGGCCATTGTTGGGAGTAGGCCATTGTCGGGAGTAGGCCTTTGTCGGGAGTAGGCCAGTGGCGAGAGTAGGCCATTGTCGAGAGTAGGCCATTGTCGGGAGTAGGCCAGTGACGAGAGTAGGCCATTGTCGGGAGTAGGCCAGTGGCGAGAGTAGGCCAGTGGCGAGAGTAGGCCATTGTCGGGAGTAGGCCATTGTTGGGAGTAGGCCAGTGGTGAGAGTAGGCCATTGTCGAGAGTAGGCCATTGTCGGGAGTAGGCCATTGTTGAGAGTAGGCCATTGTCGGGAGTAGGCCATTGTTGGGAGTAGGTCATTGTCGGGAGTAGGCCATTGTCGGGAGTAGGCCAGTGACGAGAGTAGGCCATTGTCGGGAGTAGGCCATTGTCGGGAGTAGGCCAGTGGCAAGAGTAGGCCATTGTCAGGAGTAGGCCATTGTTGGGAGTAGGCCAGTGGCGAGAGTAGGCCATTGTCGGGAGTAGGCCAGTGACGAGAGTAGGCCATTGTCGAGAGTAGGCCATTGTCGGGAGTAGGCCATTGTCGGGAGTAGGCCAGTGACGAGAGTAGGCCATTGTCGAAAGTAGGCCATTGTTGGGAGTAGGCCAGTGACGAGAGTAGGCCAGTGGCGAGAGTAGGCCATTGTCGGGAGTAGGCCATTGTTGGGAGTAGGCCAGTGACGAGAGTAGGCCAGTGGTGAGAGTAGGCCATTGTCGGGAGTAGGCCATTGTCGGGAGTAGGCCAGTGGCGAGAGTAGGCCATTGTCGAGAGTAGGCCATTGTCGGGAGTAGGCCATTGTTGGGAGTAGGCCATTGTCGGGAGTAGGCCTTTGTCGGGAGTAGGCCTGTGGCGAGAGTAGGCCATTGTCAGGAGTAGGCCAGTGGCGAGAGTAGGCCATTGTCAGGAGTAGGCCATTGTTGGGAGTGGGCCAGTGGCGAGAGTAGGCCATTGTCGGGAGTAGGCCAGTGACAAGAGTAGGCCATTGTCGAGAGTAGGCCATTTTCGGGAGTAGGCCATTGTCGGGAGTAGGCCATTGTCGAGAGTAGGCCAGTGACGAGAGTAGGCCATTGTCGAGAGTAGGCCATTGTTGGGAGTAGGCCAGTGGCAAGAGTAGGCCATTGTTGGGAGTAGGCCAGTGACGAGAGTAGGCCATTGTCGAGAGTAGGCCATTGTTGGGAGTAGGTCATTGTCGGGAGTAGGCCATTGTCGGGAGTAGACCAGTGACGAGAGTAGGCCATTGTCGGGAGTAGGCCATTGTCGGGAGTAGGCCAGTGGCGAGAGTAGGCCATTGTTGGGAGTAGGCCAGTGACGAGAGTAGGCCATTGTCGAGAGTAGGCCATTGTCGGGAGTAGGCCATTGTCGGGAGTAGGCCATTGTCAAGAGTAGGCCAGTGACGAGAGTAGGCCATTGTCGAAAGTAGGCCATTGTTGGGAGTAGGCCAGTGACGAGAGTAGGCCGGTGGCGAGAGTAGGCCATTGTCGGGAGTAGGCCATTGTTGGGAGTAGGCCAGTGACGAGAGTAGGCCAGTGGCGAGAGTAGGTCATTGTCGAGAGTAGGCCATTGTCGGGAGTAGGCCAGTGGCGAGAGTAGGCCATTGTCGAGAGTAGGCCATTGTCGGGAGTAGGCCATTGTTGGGAGTAGGCCATTGTCGGGAGTAGGCCTTTGTCGGGAGTAGGCCAGTGGCGAGAGTAGGCCATTGTCGGGAATAGGCCATTGTTGGGAGTAGGCCAGTGACGAGAGTAGGCCATTGTCGAGAGTAGGCCATTGTCGAGAGTAGGCCATTGTCGGGAGTAGGCCAGTGGCGAGAGTAGGCCATTGTCGAGAGTAGGCCATTGTCGGGAGTAGGCCATTGTTGGGAGTAGTCCATTGTCGGGAGTAGGCCATTGTCGGGAGTAGGCCTTTGTCGGGAGTAGGCCAGTGGCGAGAGTAGGCCATTGTCGAGAGTAGGCCATTGTCGGGAGTAGGCCAGTGACGAGAGTAGGCCATTGTCGGGAGTAGGCCAGTGGCGAGAGTAGGCCAGTGGCGAGAGTAGGCCATTGTCGGGAGTAGGCCATTGTTGGGAGTAGGCCATTGTCGGGAGTAGGCCAGTGGCAAGAGTAGGCCATTGTCAGGAGTAGGTCATTGTTGGGAGTAGGCCAGTGGCGAGAGTAGGCCATTGTCGGGAGTAGGCCAGTGACGAGAGTAGGCCAGTGGCGAGAGTAGGCCATTGTCGAGTGTAGGCCATTGTCGGGAGTAGGCCAGTGATGAGAGTAGGCCATTGTCGGGAGTAGGCCAGTGGCGAGAGTAGGCCAGTGGCGAGAGTAGGCCATTGTTGGGAGTAGGCCATTGTTGGGAGTAGGCCAGTGGCGAGAGTAGGCCATTGTCGGGAGTAGGCCAGTGACAAGAGTAGGCCATTGTCGAGAGTAGGCCATTTTCGGGAGTAGGCCATTGTCGGGAGTAGGCCATTGTCGAGAGTAGGCCAGTGACGAGAGTAGGCCATTGTCGAGAGTAGGCCATTGTTGGGAGTAGGCCAGTGGCAAGAGTAGGCCATTGTTGGGAGTAGGCCAGTGACGAGAGTAGGCCATTGTCGAGAGTAGGCCATTGTTGGGAGTAGGTCATTGTCGGGAGTAGGCCATTGTCGGGAGTAGACCAGTGACGAGAGTAGGCCATTGTCGGGAGTAGGCCATTGTCGGGAGTAGGCCAGTGGCGAGAGTAGGCCATTGTTGGGAGTAGGCCAGTGACGAGAGTAGGCCATTGTCGAGAGTAGGCCATTGTCGGGAGTAGGCCATTGTCGGGAGTAGGCCATTGTCAAGAGTAGGCCAGTGACGAGAGTAGGCCATTGTCGAAAGTAGGCCATTGTTGGGAGTAGGCCAGTGACGAGAGTAGGCCGGTGGCGAGAGTAGGCCATTGTCGGGAGTAGGCCATTGTTGGGAGTAGGCCAGTGACGAGAGTAGGCCAGTGGCGAGAGTAGGTCATTGTCGAGAGTAGGCCATTGTCGGGAGTAGGCCAGTGGCGAGAGTAGGCCATTGTCGAGAGTAGGCCATTGTCGGGAGTAGGCCATTGTTGGGAGTAGGCCATTGTCGGGAGTAGGCCTTTGTCGGGAGTAGGCCAGTGGCGAGAGTAGGCCATTGTCGGGAATAGGCCATTGTTGGGAGTAGGCCAGTGACGAGAGTAGGCCATTGTCGAGAGTAGGCCATTGTCGAGAGTAGGCCATTGTCGGGAGTAGGCCAGTGGCGAGAGTAGGCCATTGTCGAGAGTAGGCCATTGTCGGGAGTAGGCCATTGTTGGGAGTAGGCCATTGTTGGGAGTAGGCCATTGTCGGGAGTAGGCCTTTGTCGGGAGTAGGCCAGTGGCGAGAGTAGGCCATTGTCGAGAGTAGGCCATTGTCGGGAGTAGGCCAGTGACGAGAGTAGGCCATTGTCGGGAGTAGGCCAGTGGCGAGAGTAGGCCAGTGGCGAGAGTAGGCCATTGTCGGGAGTAGGCCATTGTTGGGAGTAGGCCATTGTCGGGAGTAGGCCAGTGGCAAGAGTAGGCCATTGTCAGGAGTAGGTCATTGTTGGGAGTAGGCCAGTGGCGAGAGTAGGCCATTGTCGGGAGTAGGCCAGTGACGAGAGTAGGCCAGTGGCGAGAGTAGGCCATTGTCGAGAGTAGGCCATTGTCGGGAGTAGGCCAGTGATGAGAGTAGGCCATTGTCGGGAGTAGGCCAGTGGCGAGAGTAGGCCAGTGGCGAGAGTAGGCCATTGTTGGGAGTAGGCCATTGTTGGGAGTAGGCCAGTGGCGAGAGTAGGCCATTGTCGAGATTAGGCCATTGTCGGGAGTAGGCCTTTGTCGGGAGTAGGCCAGTGGCGAGAGTAGGCCATTGTCGAGAGTAGGCCGTTGTCGGGAGTAGGCCAGTGACGAGAGTAGGCCATTGTCGGGAGTAGGCCAGTGGCGAGAGTAGGCCATTGTCGGGAGTAGGCCATTGTCGGGAGTAGGCCATTGTTGGGAGTAGGCCAGTGGCGAGAGTAGGCCATTGTCGAGTAGGCCATTGTCGGGAGTAGGCCATTGTTGAGAGTAGGCCATTGTTGCGAGTAGGCCATTGTCGAGAGTAGGCCATTGTCGAGAGTAGGCCATTGTCGGGAGTAGGCCATTGTTGAGAGTAGGCCATTGTCGAGAGTAGGCCATTGTCGAGAGTAGGCCATTGTCGAGAGTAGGCCATTGTCGAGAGTAGGCCATTGTTGAGAGTAGGCCATTGTTGGGAGTAGGCCATTGTCGAGAGTAGGCCATTGTCGGGAGTAGGCCAGTGGCGAGAGTAGGAGCGACAGGCTTCAGCTCGGAGGAGGCGTCGGCTCTGTGTGAAGCATCTGTTAAGGTTTCCTTTTTGTTTTTTAAATGGCTGTGCTGAGTTCTTCGTGCTGGATGTTGGAGATTTGAGAGTTCCAGAGTCTCCCGGGGAACTACATCTGCATGAAGTGCATCCGGCTGCAGCTCCTTGAAGACCCTGTTAGGGATCTGGAGCAGCTGGCTGAACTTTGGCTTGTGCCGGAGAGTGAGGAAATAATTGATCAAAGTCACAGGAAAGTATTAACCCCAAAGTTGCAGGAGACTAGTGATTGACAGGAGAAATGGAAATAGGCAGTTAGAGCAGAGCGCCCCTGTGGCCATTCCCCTCAAAAACAAGTATACCAGTTTGGATACTTTTGTGGAGATGGCCTCCTGGAAGAATGCCATGACAATCGGGTTACAGGCACTGAGCATGGGTCCATGGTGCAGAAGGGAAAGAGAGAGAGGGGAGCGGTACTGATAGGGAACTCGATCATCAGTGGGACAGTCAGGAGATTCTTTGGATGTGAACGGGACACCTGGATGGTATATTGCCTCCCAGGTGCCAGGGTCAGGGACGTCTCAGATCGTGTCCACAACATTTTGGAGAGGGAGGGAGAGCAGCCAGTTACCTTGGTACATATTGGTATCAATGACATAGGAAGGAAAAGCAGGTAGGTAGAAAGCTGAGAAGCAGGACCTCCAGGGTAGTAATTTCTGATTGAAGTCTGTGCCACGTGCCAATGAAAGTAGAAACAGGATAATTTGGCAGATAAATACATGGTTGAGAAGCTGGTGCAGGGGGCAGGGCTTCAGATTCTTGGATCATTGGAGGAGGTGTGACCTGTTCAAGAGTGACAGGTTGCACCTGAATCCGAGGGGACCAATATTCTCATGGGCAGGTTTGTTAGAGCTGTTTGGGGAGGGTTTGAACTAATTTGGTAAAGTTGGGAACTGGAGTGAAAGGACTCAGGATAGGGCAGATAGTAAAGATAGCGTGCAGTCAGACTGTCAGGAAGGGCAGGCAGGTGATGGGACTTACTTACATCTAAGAGGTTGAGTATCAAAACATTAGGGATGCAGAATCAGAAAAGATAGCAAATACAGTACTCAAAGTGTTGTATTAAATGCGCATAGAATAAGAAATAAGGTGGATGATCTTGTTGCAATATTACAGATTGTCGGGTATGATGTTGTGGCCATCACTGAATCATGGCTAAAGGATGGCTGACGTCCAAAGTTACACGTTATATCGGAGGGATAGGAAGGTAGGCAGAGGTGGTTGTGGTTCCACTGATAAAGAATGGTATCAAATCAGTAGAAAGATGTGACATAGGATCAGAAGATGTTGAATCCTTGTGGGTTAAGTTAAGAAACTGCAAAGGTAGAAAGACATTGATGGCAGTTATATACAGGCCTCCCAACAGTGGCTGGGAGGTGGACCACAAGTTACAACAGGAAATAGAAAAGGTGAGTCAAAATGGCAATGTTATAGTAGTCAAGGGAGATTTTAGCATGCAGGTTGATTGGGAAAATCAAGAGAGTGAGTTTGCTGAATGCCTAAAAGATAGCTTTTTAGAGCAGTTTGTCATGAAGCCTACTAGGGGATCAGCTGTACTGGATTGGGTGTTACGCAATGAACCGGAGGCGACTAGGGAGCTTAAGGTAAAAGAACCCTTAGGAACCAGTGATCACAATATGATTGTGTACAATTTGAAATTTGATAGGGAGAAAGTAAAGTCTGATGTAGCAATATTTCAGTGGAGTAAGGGAAATTACAGAGGTATGAGAGAGGAATTGGCCAAAGTACAGCTGGTAAATATGTCAGCAGAGCAGCAATGGCGTGCGTTTCTGGGAAAGATGAAGAAGGTGCAGGATACACGTGTTTCAAAAATGAAGAAATACTCAAATGGTAAAATGGTACAATCGTGGCTGACAAGGGAAGTCAAAGCTATTGTAAAAGCAAAAGAAAGGACATACAAAAAGCAAAAATTAGTGGGAAGATCGAAGATTGGGAAGTTTTTAAAAACTTACAGACAGCAATTTAAAAAATCATTAGAGGGGAAAAGATGAAATGTGAAAGCAAGCTGGCAAATAATATCAAAGTGAATAGTAAAAGTTTTTTCAAGTATGTTAAAAATAAAAGAGAAATGAGAGTGGATATAGGACCGCTAGAAAATGAGGTAAGAGAAATAATAACGGGGGACAAGGAGATGGCTGATGAACTAAATGAGTATTTTGCATCAGTTTTCACTGTGGAGGACACTAGTAATATGCCTGATGTTGTAATGTGTGAAGAAGGAGAAGTGGGTGCAGTTACTACTACAAGACAGAAGGTGCTCAAAAAGCTGAAAGACCTAAAGGTACATAAGTCACCCGGACCAGATGAACTGCACCCTAGGACTCTGAAAGAGGTAGTGTTAGAGATTGTGGTGGCATTAGAAACATAGAAATATAGAAAACCTACAGCATAATACAGGCCATTCGGCCCACAAAGTTGTGCTGAACATGTCCCTACCTTAGAAATTACTAGGCTTACTCATAGCCCTCTATTTTTCTACCAAAATGAATGACTTCACACTTATCTGGGTTGAACTCTATCTGCCACTTCTCAGCCCAGTTTTGCATCCTATCAATGTCCTGCTGTAACCTCTGACAGCCCTCCACACTATCCACAACACCCCCAACATTTGTGTCATCAGCAAACTTACTAACCCATCCCTCCACTTCCTCATTTATAAAAATCACAAAGAGTAAAGATCCCAGAACAGATCCCTAAGGCACTTCTTTCAGAAATCATTGGACTCTGGTATGGTGCCAGAGGACTGGAAAATTGCAAATGCCGCTCCATGCTTTAAGAAAGGAGGAAGGCAGCAGAAAGGAAATTATAGACCAGTTAGCCTGATTCAGGTTTACTATTACCAGCATGTATCGTGAAATTTGTTAACTTAGCAGCAGTAGTTCAATATAGAAGAAAACAATAAAATAATAATAATAAATGAATAAATCAATTACATTATATGTATATTGAATCGATTAAAAAGCGTGCAAATGCAGAAATAATATATATTAAAAAAGTGAGGTAGTGTTCAAGGGTTCAATGTACATTTAGGAATCGGATGGCAGAGGGGAAGAATCTGTTCCTGAATCACTGAGTGTGTGCCTTCAGGCTTCTGTACCTCCTACCTGATGGTAACAGTGAGAAAAGGGCATGTCCTGGGTGCTGGAGGTAATTATAACGGATGCTGCCTTTCTGAGACACTGCTCCTTGAAGATGTCCTGGGTACTTCGTAGGCTAGTACTCAAGATGGAGCTGACTAAATTTCCAACCCTCTACAGCTACTTTCAGTCCTGTGCAGTCACCCCCGCATACCAGACAGTGATGCAGCCCGTCAGAATGCTCTCCACAGTACATCTATAGAAGTTTTTGAGTGTATTTGGTGACACACCAAATCTCTTCAAACTCCTAATGAAGTATATCTGCTGTCTTGCCTTCGTTATAACTGTATCGATATGTTGGGATCAGGTTAGATCCTCAGAGATCTTGACATGCAGGTACTTGAAATTGCTCACTCTCTCCACTTCTGATCCCTCTATGAGGATTGGTATGTATTCTTTCATCTTACCTTTCCTGAAGTCCACAATCAATTCTTTCATCTTACTGACATTGAGTACCAGGCTGTTGCTGCAACACCTCTCCACTAGTTGGCGTATCTCACTCCTGTACGCCACCTGAGATTCTAACAACAATGGTTGTATCATCAGCAAGTTTATAGATGTTATTTGAGCTATGCCGAGCCACACAGTCATGTGTATACAGAGAGTAGAGCAGTGGGCTAAACACACACCCCTGAGGTGCGCCAGTGTTGATCATCAGCGAGGAGGATATGTTATCACCAATCTACATAGACTGTAGTCTTCCAGTTAGGAAGCTGAGGATCCAACTGCAGAAGGAGGTACAGAGGTCCAGGTTCTGCAACTTCTCAATCAGGATTGTGGGAATGATGGTATTAAATGCTGAGCTATAGTCGATGAACAACATCCTGACGTAGGTGTTTGTGTTGTCCAGGTGGTCTAAAGCCATGTGGAGAGCTGTTGAGATTGCATCTGCCATTGACCTATTGTGGCAATAGGCTGCCAGGATAATCAAGGACAAGACCCACCCAGCCAACACACTTTTTGTCCCACTTCCCTCCGGGAGAAAGTTCAGGAGCATAAAGATTCGTACGGCCAGATTTGGGAACAGTTTCTTTCCAACTGTGATAAGACTGCTGAACAGATCCTGACCCGGATCTGGGCCGTACCTTCCAAATATCTGGACCTGACTTACACTACCTTACTTCCCCTTTTCTATTTTCTAATTATGATTTATAATTTAAATGTATTATATTTACTTCGATTTGTACTTCAAGGAGTGCGAAGTGCAGAAACAAATATCACTGTGATGATTGTACGCGCTAGTATCAATTGTTTGGTGACAATAAAGTAAAGTAAAGTAAAGTAAATTGCAATGGGTCCAGGTCCTCGCTGAGGCAGAAGTTCAGTCTAGTCATAAACAACCTCTCAAAGCATTTTATCACTGTAGATGTGGGTGCTACCGGGCAATAGTCGTTAAGGCAGCTCACATTATTCTTTTTAGGCACCAGTATAATTGTTGCCTTTTTGAAGCAAGTGAGAGGTTGGAAATACTCCCACCAGTTGGTTGGTACAGGTTTTCAGCGCCTTACCAGGTAATCCATCGGGACCTTCCACCTTGCGAGGGTTCGCTCTCTTTAAAGACAGCCGAATATCAGCCTCTGAGACAGAGATCACAGGATCATCAGGTGTAGCAGGGATCTTCACATCTGTAGTTGTGTTCTCCCTTTCAAAACGGACATAGAAGGCGTTGAGTTCATCTGGTAGTGAAGCATCACTGCCATTCATACTATTGGGTTTCGCTTTGTAGGAAGTAATGTCTTGTAGACCCTGCCAGAGTTGTTGTGCATCTGATATCGTCTACAACCTCGTTTGAAATTTTCTTTTTGCCCTTGAAATTTCCCTCCACAAATCATACCTGGTTTTCTGGTGCAGGCCTGGGTTGCCGGACTTGAATGCCACAGACCTAGACTTCAGCAGATGATGTACCTCCTGGTTCATCCACAGCTTTTGGTTTGGGAATGTACAGTAAGTCTTTGTAGGCACACACTCATCCACACAGGTTTTAATGAAGTCAGTAACAACTGCAGCATACTCATGCAGGTTCGAAGATGAATCCGAATACAGTCCAGTCCACAGCTTAAAGCAGTTCTGTAGGTGATCCTGTGCTTCCCTTGTCCATACCTTCTTGGTCCTCACTGCTGGTGCTGCAGTCTTCAGTCTCTGCCTATACTCAGGGATTCAAAGTACAGCCAGGTGATCAGACTTCCCGAAGTGAGGGCGTGGAATAGCACGGTAGGCATTCTTGATGGTGGTGTTGTTTCCATGGTATTGCAAAAGATCTGTTGAAGGTAATTGCTTAGTGATTTTTTCAGACTGGCCAGGTTAAAATTCCTGAAAACAATTGAGAAGGTGTTAGGGTGTGCTGTTTCATACATGTTGATCCCATTGCTCAGATCATCTAAAACCTGATCGACATTGACCTTAGGTGGAATGGATACTGCTACCAAAACGATCCCAGAAATCTCCCATGGGAGGTAAAAAGGACGGCACTTAACTGCCAGATATTCTAGGTCTGGTGAGCAGAATTGGGACAGCACTGATATACTTATGCACCAAGGAGAGTTGATCATGAGGCATACTCTTCCACCTCTGCTTTTGAGAGATTCTATAGATCTATCCTGATGGTGTATAGTAAACCCATTGATCTGAATCGCTGCATCCAGTGCAGAAGGGGTTAACAAGGATGCCTTGAAACAAAGGACACACGTGGTCCTAATGTCCATCTGATTCAGCACCCTAGCTCTCAAATCATCAATTTTACTCACCAGAGACTACACATTTGCCAGCAAGACAGTTTGTATTGGGAGTTTAAAACCCCGCTTCCTACGAGGATGCATCTGTCCACAATCAATATTGTTTCTGTCAATTTTAAGCAGTGATAGTTTGTTTAAATGCATTAAGACATCTTTGTTGACTGTACTGACTTTGGTAGCAGTTGAGCTTTTTAGCTGCGTCAGGCTGAAACGAGAATATGTATTTAATCATATCCATTGGGAGTTCTGCTGCTACACTAGTCATCCCTGGGTGACCCTGATGTGGTTGGGAAGAAGTTAGATACAATCGTTAAGAATGAGATGATGGATTACTTGGTGACACAGGACAGATAGTACAAAGTCAGCATGGTTTCCTTCAGGGAAAATCCTGCCTGAAGAACATGATGGAATTCTTTGAGGAGATTACAAGTAGAATAGATAAAGGGGATGTAGTAGTAGATGTTGTATATTTGGACTTTCAGAAGGCCTTTGACAATGTGCCACATATGAAGCTGCTTACCAAGCTAAGAGCTTATGGTATTACAGGAAAGTTACTAACATGGTTAGAGCGTTAGCTGACTGGTAGGAGGCAGCGAGTGGGAATAAAAGGTTGGCTGCCAGTGACTAGTGGTGTTCCCCAGGGGTCAGTGTTGGGACCACTTCTATTTGTGCTGTAAATAAATGATTTAGATGATGGAATAGATGGCTTTGTTGCCAAGTTTGCATATGACACGGAGATTGGAGGGACACTTGGTGCTGAGGAAGCAGGTAGGTTGCAGAAGAACTTCGACAGAATAGGAGAATGGGCAACAAGTGGCAAATGAAATACAATGTTGGAACATGCATTGTCATGCACTTTGGTAGTAGAAATAAATGTGCAGGCTATTTTCTAAATGAGGAGATAATCCAGGAATTAAGATGCAGAGGGACTTGAGAGTCCTTGTGCAGAACACCCTGAAGGTTAACTTGGAGGTTGAGCTGGTGGTGAGGAAGGCAAATGCCATGTTAGCATTCATTTCAAGAGGTCTAGAATACAAGAGCAAGGATGTGATGCTGAGACTTTATAAGGCACTGGAGAGGCCTCACCTTGAGTATTGTGAACAGTTTTGGGCCCCTCATCTTAGAAAAGATGTAAACACGAGGAAATCTGCAGATGCTGGAAATTCAAACAACAACACACACAAAATGCTGGTGGAACACAGCAGGCCAGGCAGCATCTATAGGGAGAAGCACTGTCGACATTTTGGGCTGAGACCCTTCATCAGGACTAACCGAAAGGAAAGATAGTAAGAGATTTGAAAGTTGTGGGAGGAGGGGGAAATGCGAAATGATAGGAGAAGACTGAAGGGGGTGGGATGAAGCTAAGAGCTGGAAAGGTGATTGGCGAAAGTGATACAGAGCTGGAGAAGGGAAAGGATCATGGGATCATGGGCCTCAGGAGAAAGAAAGGAGGGGGAGGGGAACAACAGAGGGAGATGGAGAACAGGCAAACAACTAAATATGTCAGGGATGGGGTAAGAAGGGGAGGAGGGACATTAGCAGAAGTTAGAGGTCAATGTTCATGCCATCAGGTTGGAGGCTACCCAGCCAGTATATAAGGTGTTGTTCCTTCAACCTGAGATTGGATTCATTTTGACAGTAGAGGAGGCCATGGATAGACATATCAGAATGGGAATGGGATGTGGAATTAAAATGTGTGGCCACTGGGAGATCCTGCTTTCTCTGGCGGACCAAGCGTAGGTGTTCAGCGAAACGGTCTCCCAGTCTGCATCGGGTCTCACCAATATATAAAAGGCCACACCGGGAGCACAGGACGCAGTATACCACACCAGCCAACTCACAGGTGAAGTGTCGCCTCACCTGGAAGGATTGTCTGGGGCCCTGAATGGTGGTGAGGGAGGAAGTGTAAGGGCAGGTGTAGCACTTGTTCCATTTACAAGGATAAGTGCCAGGAGGGAGATCGGTGGGAAGGGATGGGGGGGGATGAGTGGACAAGGGAGTCGTGTAGGGAGCGATCCCTGCGAAAAGCAGAAGGGGGGGGGAGGGAAAAATGTGTTTGGTAGTGGGATCCCGTTGGAAGTGGCGGAAGTTACGGAGAATTATATGTTGGACCTGGAGGCTGGTGGGGTGGTAGGTGAGGACAAGGGGAGCCCTATCCCGAGTGGGGTGGTATGTGGATGGGGTGAGGGCAGATGTGCGGGAAATGGGAGAGATGCGTTTGAGAGCAGAGTTTATGGTGGAAGAAGGGAAGCCCCTTTGTTTAAAAAAGGAAGACATCTCCTTCGTCCTGGAATGAAAAGCCTCATCCTGAGAGCAGATACGGCGGAGACGGAGGAATTGTGAGAAGGGGATAGCATTTTTGCAAGAGACAGGGTGGGAAGAGGAATAGTCCAGGTAGCTGTGAGAGTCTGTAGGCTTATAGTAGATATCAGTAGATAGGCCGTCTCCAGAGATGGAGATAGAAAGATCAAGAAAGGGGAGGGAGGTGTCAGAAATGGACCAGGTAAATTTGAGGGCAGGGTGAAAGTTGGAGGCAAAGTTAATGAAGTCGACGAGCTCAGCATGCATGCAGGAGGCAGCGCCAATGCAGTCGTCGATGTAGTGAAGGAAAAGAGGGGGATGGATACCCATATAGACTTGGAACATGGACTGTTCCACAAAGCCAACAAAAGGCAGGCATAACTGGGACCCATACAAGTGCCCATGGCTACACCCTTGGTTTGGAGGAAGTGGGAGGAGCCAAAGGAGAAATTATTGAGAGTAAGAACTAATTCCGCTAGACGGAGGAGAGTGGTGGTAGAGGGGAATTGGTTAGGTCTGGAATCCAAAAAAAAGCGAAGAGCTTCGAGACCATCTCGGTGGGGGATGGAGGTATATAGGGACTGGACGTCCATGGTGAAAATAAGATGGTGGGGGCCAGGGAACTTAAAATCATTGAAAAAATTCAAAGTATGAGAAGTGTCATGAACATAGGTGGGAAGAGATTGAACAAGGGGGGATAAGACAGTGTCAAGGTATGCAGAAATGAGTTCAGTGGGGCAGGAGCAAGCTGAGACAATAGGTCTACCTGGACAGACAGGTTTGTGGATCTTGGGTAGGAGGTAGAAACGGGAAGTGCGGGGTAGATGTGCTGGCATTGGAGAGAGTCCAGTGGAGGTTCACAAGGATGATTCCAGGAATGAAGGGGTTATCATACGAGGAACGTTTGATGGTTCTGGGTCTGTACTTGCTGGAATTCAGAAGGATGAGGGGGATCTCATTGAAACCTTTTGAATGTTGAAAGGCCCAGACATGGTAGATGTGGAAGGGATGTTTCCCATGGTGTGAGAGTCTAAGACAAGAGGGCATGGCCTCAGATTAAAGGGGCGTCCATTTAAAACAGAGATGTGGAGAAATTTCTTTAGCCAAAGGGTAGTGCATTTGTGGAATTATTTGCCATATGTGGAGGCCAGGTCATTTTGTGTATTTAAGGCAGAGATTGATAGGTTCTTGTTTGGACATGGTATCAAAGGTTACTGGGAGAAGGCTGGGATCTGGAGTTGAGGAGGAGAAAAAAAAAGGATCAGCCATGATTGATTGGCGGAGCAGACTCGATGCGCCAGATGACTCTAGCCCCCCCACCAATGATGGCTTCTCCGATGAGTTCTACTTGATGTAGTACATGAATAATAAAATATAATCAAGCAAGCCCAACAAGTAATGAAGAAGGGAAACAGCATTTTGACCTTCATTGCAATTGGATTTGAAGTTAAAAATAGTTTAGTTGTCATTGCATTGTGTTAGTGATGTTACACAACTTTTGATCCTTTTATCTAAAAAATATAGCAATTCACACAAAGAACACTAATCTCTGTAGTAGTAGGTTTGTCCATAAGAGAATCTAAATAATTTGTGTCTGCATTCCTTGGAATTTAAAAGAATGAGGGGTTACCGGTCATTTATAATTGAGGAATGTCGAAATTTCTTCCTGTGGATGGTGGCGAATCTTCAGACTTTTCTGCTCTCGTGGGTGATAGAAGCTGTATCATAGACATAGAACATGAGAAGGCCCATTTGACAGACAATTTCAGTGTCAAGCATGATGCCAAATGCATCTGCTTACACATGATCCACATCTCTCCATTCCTTGCATATTCATGTGCCTGTCTATTTTGCCTCTTGGTGTATTATCCTGTGGCCTCACTGGATGATCCCTTAAGAATCAAAACAGAGGTTAAGATTTCTATCATAATCGATATGGGATAGTGCTGGAAAGTGGTGCTGAGGTAGAAAAACATCCAGACAGGAAGCAGAGAGGTCTACTGCATAAAAACAGGCCCTTTGGTCCCCTGAGTCCACATCAACCATCCAGCAGCCACTTACACTAACCTAAATTCTACCACTCATATGGCCACTGTAAATGGCCAATCAGCCTACATTCACTAATCGTTTGGATGTGGAGGGAACCAGAACACAGTGTGAATGTGCAGATTCTGCACATTTAAGGAAGGGCCAAAGGACTCTCATTGTTGTAAGGCAGGAAAGTGATCAGTCCAAGGGCTGACTTCCTCTGTGGTGTACATTAGCTCTGTCCTGAGCATTGTTGAAGTTTGATGGAAGCTAAACCTGTCAGTGTGCAGCACGGAGCCTACTGCCACCATAGGTTCCACAGATGACAGAAAACTCGTGGGATTTTTGGTGTTCATCTGCACAAGCTGTATACCTGATCTCTCAATAAACAGTGTGCTGGAATTCACATTTACCTTCACAAATTTAAGTGTGTCCGTAATCCAGCATTGACAACTCCCATGACAACAAGGGCATGGGAACAGCAAGAAAGAGAAAATTCATTAAAACGAGTTTTTTATTAACAGTATTATTCATTAATACAGTAGCGTAGCAGTTACTGTGATGAATGCTGGAGTTTCGAGTTCAATCCTGGCATCTGTGTAAGGAGTCTGTACTTCCTCCCGTGGAATGCGTGGGTTTTCTCTGGGTGTTCTGGTTTCCTCCCACAGCCCAAAGATGAACCAGTTAGTAGGTTAATGATCATTGTAAGTTGTCCTGTGATTAGGACGAGGGTCACTTCCGGGGCCCCTCGAGGCGACTCGTGTGGCAGCAGAACTCTCAATGGATACGATTAAATATTCTCGTTTCAGCCTGACGCAGCTAAAAAGCACAACTGCTTCCAAGGTCAGTACAGTCAACAAAGATGTCTTAATGCATTTAAACAAATATCGCTGCTTAAAACTGATGGAAACAATGCCGATTGGGGACGATTTCTCGCAAGAAATGTGGCTGCAGGTCAGGGATACAAGTACATTTAAGGAAACGGGATTTTAAACTCCCAATACTGACTAGGCTGCTGGAAAACATGCAGCCTCTGGTGAATAAAATCAATGATCTCAGAGCCAGAAGCTGAATCAGAGGGACATTAGGACCACAGGTGACCTCTGTTTCATGGAATCCTGGTTAACCCCTTCTGGACCGGATGCAGCGATTCAGATCGATGGGTTTACTATACACCATCAGGATAGATCTATAGAGTCTCTCAAAAGCAGAGGTGGAGTAGTATGCCTCATGATCAACTCTTCTTGGTGCATAAATATATCAGAGCTGTCCCAATTCTGCTCACCAGACCTGGAATATCTAGCAGTTAAATGTCGTCCTTTTTTACCTACTGTGGGAGATTTCCTGGGTCATTCTAGTAGGAGTATTCATTCCACCTCAAGCCAATGTCAATCAGGCTTTAGATGATCTGACCAATGGGATCAACATGCGTGAAACAGCACACCCTAACACCTTCACCATCATTCTGGGGGATTTTAACTAGGCCAGTCTGAAAAAAATCACTAAGCAACTACCATCAACAGGTCACTTGCAATACCAGAGGAAACAACACACTGTACCATTGTTACACCATCATCAAAAATGCCTATCATGCTGTTCCACACCCTCACTTCAGGAAGTCTGATCACCTGGCTGTTCTTCTACTCTCTGAGCATAAGCATAGACTGAGGATGCTGGCACCAGTAGTGAGGACCAAGAAGGTGTGGACAAGGTGTGGTGAACTACATATACCAGTCTGGACACGCCCCCCTGCTGACTGCTCCTGTGGCTCCTCCCACAGACCCCGGTATAAAGGCGATTGGGGCCTGAGCCCTGCCCTCAGTCTCCAGGATGTAGTATGGTGGTCAATTGCTGCTTGTTCTTTCTTCCAGTCAATAAAAGCCGATATCTCGCCTCACGTCTCGGAGGGTTATTGATGGTGCATCAATTTTATTGACTGGAAGTTTTAAAACATGGAAAGTATTTTACATCCAGAAAAATTGGACATTGATCCTCAAGACTCAGAAGCAGCTCTTGCCTTTGAACTCTGGCTTGCATGCTTCCAATCATACTTGGAACAGATTCCTGTGACTGAGCCCGCTATTATGCACAGAATTCTCCTCTTGAGGGTCACCCCATAAGTTTACTCACTTATTAGGGACCTGCCGACCTACCAAGGGGCACTGGACGCCCTCAAAAGACAGTACCTGCGGCCGGTGAACACCGTCTACGCAAGACATCGCTTAGCGAACCGGCGAGTTGAGTGGGGAGTTTCTCCGAGCCCTACAGACACTCGTGCGGACTTGCGACTGCAAAGCTCTGACGGCGGAACAACATGTGGAGCTGCTAGTACGAGACGCCTTCATTACGGGGATCAGGTCAGTGTATGTGCGCCAGCGGCTGCTGGAAAATGCCGATCTTACCTTACGCTCGGCGATCAAGACGGCCGACACGCTGGAGGCTGCTCTGCACAATGCTGACGCTATCCAGCCGCGCGATACCCCGCCAGTCCCATGGACACCTCAGACTCCCCCGCCACCGCCGGTTCCCGCGAGCGAATTCACCAACGCCGCTGCCAGTCGCGGCTCCACGAACTCCCCGAACCCGACCACAGCTGCTGCCAGTCGCAAGTCCGCGCAGTGTTACTTCTGCGGACTCGAAAAGCACCCCCGAAAACGCTGCCCGGCCCGAGAAGCGACCTGTTCCAGCTGCGGGAAGAAGGGCCATTTTGCCAAGGTCTGTAAGTCTGAACCACGAGCGGGGTCGGGCAGCGCTGCGTGTGAGGCAAGGTCACCGCCATCTTGCCTGCCCGCCTCGTGCGAGGCATGGGGGCGGCCATCTTTGTCGCCGCCAACTCGCCCCGCCCCCGACCCTCCGGTGCTTACTGGGGACCAAGACGGCAGTTCAACTCTGGCCACCGTAACCCTCGACCAAAGCGCCCCACACCAGCTTGCAAGGTCAATGATGGACATCCTGGTGGAGGGGCACAGGACTAGCTGCCTGTTTGACACAGGCAGCACTGAGAGTTTTATTGACCCGGACACAGTGCAACGCTGCGGACTCGTGACACAGCCGGTAAGCCAGAGGGTCACCATGGCTTCTGGGTCGCATTCCACAGACATCCGGGGGGGTTGTGTAGCGACATTGGTGGTGCAGGACACAGAATATCGGGACTTTGCGCTACTGGTCATGCCTCAACTGTGTGCGCCTGTGTTATTGGGGCTGGACTTCCAGAGCCACCTCGAAAGTGTGACTATGGCATATGATGGGCCCCTCCCACCACTCACTGTCAGGAATCCTCAGTTTTGTGGGACTTCGTCATATACCCCACTACTAACCACACACACACACCGACCCACACATCCCACCCAGCACCATGCCGACAGCTGCGCTACTGACACCACTTGCAGCCTCTCCACCCTCAAGATCCCTCCCCCACCGCTGTTCACCAACCTGACCCCCGACTGTAAACCTGTGGCGACTAAAAGCAGGAGGTACAGCGCGGGGGACAGGGCCTTCATTCAGTCAGAGGTGCAGCAGCTGCTCGGGGAGGGGATCATTGAGCCAAGCACAAGTCCTTGGAGGGCCCAGGTGGTTGTTGTTCGGACCGGGCAGAAAAATAGGATGGTCGTGGACTATAGCCAGACCATCAATAGGTTCATGCAGCTTGACGCGTACCCCCTACCCCGCATCGTGGATATGGTCAACCAGATAGCTCAGTACAAGGTGTACTTGACAATAGATCTGAAATCCGCTTATCACCAGCTCCCCATCCGCCCAGAGGACCGCCCCTACACCACCTTCGAGGCGGGCGGCAGGCTCTATCACTTCCTGCGTGTCCCCTTCGGTGTCACAAATGGTGTCTCTGTCTTCCAAAGGGAAATGGACCAGATGGTGGACCAGTGCCAACTGAAGGCCACATTTCCCTATCTGGATAACATCACCATCTGTGGTCACGACTGGTTGGATCACAACACCAACCTCCAACGATTTTTCCAAGTGGACAAAGCCCTGAACCTTACTTATAACAGGGACAAGTGTGTGTCGGAACCACCCGACTCGCTATCCTTGGGTATGTCGTGGAGAACGGGGTCATTGGCCCTGATCCAGACCGTATGCGCCCCCTGTTAGAACTCCCTCTTCCCACCACCCTCAAAGCCCTCAGACTGTGCCTGGGCTTCTTTTCCTATTACGCCCAATGGGTCCCCCATTACGCAGACAAGGCCCACCCCTGGTCAAGTCCACCACATTTCCCCTCTCTGCCGAGGCCCGCTCGGCCTTCAGCCGCATTAAAGGGGACATTGCCAAAGCAACAATGCATGCGGTGGGCGAGACCATTCCCTTCCAAGTAGAGAGTGACGCCTCTGACTACGCGCTGGCTGCTACCCTCAATCAGGAAGGCAGACCAGTAGCATTCTTCTCTCGTACCCTTCAAGGCCCTGAAATTCGGCACTCCGCGGTGGAGAAAGAAGCTCAGGCCATAGTGGAAGCTATTAGGCACTGGAGGCACTATCTCGCCGGCAAAAGGTTCACCTTGCTGACCGACCAGTGCTCGATTGCGTTCATGTTTAGCGACCAACAGCGGGGCAAAATCAAAAATGATAAAATTTTGCGGTGGAGAATAGAACTCTCCACCTACAACAATGATATCCTGTACCGTCCTGGCAGACTCAATGAGCCCCCTGATGCCCTATCCCGGGGAGCGTGGGCCAGCGGCAGCTCGATCGGCTATACGCCCTCCATGCAGATCTTTGCCACCCGGGGGTCACCCGATTTTACCATTTCGTGAAAGCCCGGAACCTGCCGTACTCCCTTGAAGACATCAGGACGATGACCAGGGACTGCCAAGTCTGCGCTGAGTGCAAACCGCACTTCTACCGTCCTGAAAAGGTGCAACTTATCAAGGCCACCCGCCCCTTTGAGCGACTGAGTGTTGACTTTAAGGGCCCCCTTCCCTCCACCGACTTCAATGTCTACTTTCTCAATATTATCGACGAGTACTCGCGGTTCCCCTTTGCCATCCCCTGCCCCGACACCACTGCCACGTCCGTCATAAAAGCCCTGCGCCAGCTCTTCACTCTGTTCGGATATCCCTGCTATATCCACAGTGATAGAGGGTCCTCCTTTATGAGTGACGAGCTGTGCCAGTACCTGCTGGCTAGGGGCATTGCTACCAGTAGGACCATGAGCTATAATCCCCGGGGAAATGGACAGGTGGAGAGGGAGAATGCCACAGTGTGGAAGGCCACACTTTTAGCCCTTAAGTCAAAAGGGTTGCCGGTCTCTCGATGGCAGGAGGTCCTCCCTGAGGCACTCCACTCTATCCACTCCCTGTTATGTACGTCCACCAATGCCACCCGTCATGAGCGCCTATTCTCTTTTCCCAGGAAGTCTGCCACTGGGACCACCCTACCGGCTTGGCTGACATCCCCGGGGCCAGTGCTGCTCCGGAAACATGTGAGGAGCAATAAATACTTCCCGCTGGTCGAGAGGTTTCACCTTCTACATGCGAACCCCCAGTATGCCTACTTGGTCTTACCTGATGGGCGGGAGGACACGGTCTCCGTCTGCGACCTGGCGCCCGCAGGAGCAGCAGAACACTACCCCGAACACTCCACGGTAACTATGAACCCTGTACCCGAGGTGACACCGCGCACACCGAGCCCTACACAGACTCCTCACGACACTCCTATACCGGGCATCTCGCACGCGCATATACCAGGCGCCTCGCACACGCATGAGGGATCACTGACGCCTAGTGGGCTGACACCTCCAGTCAGGCCGGAACCAGCACAACCACCGTCTCCGGTGCAATCACCACCGGCACCTGTGCAATCACAGCCGGTGCTACGTAGATCGCAGCGACAGATTCGACCACCTGATAGACCTAACCTGTAAATATACTTGTAAGAAACTTCGCCCCATGGGGACTCTCTTTTAAAACAAAGGGGGGGTGAATATGGTGAACTACATATACCTGTCTGGACACGCCCCCTGCTGACTGCTCCTGTGGCTCCTCCCACTGACCCCGGTATAAAGGCGATTGGGGCCTGAGCTCAGCCTCTCAGTCTCCAGGATGTTGTGTGGTGGTCACTTGCTGCTTGTTCTTTCTTCCAGTCAATAAAAGCCGATATCTTGCCTCACGTCTCAGAGAGTTATTGATGGTGCATCACAAGGGAAGCACAAGAGCATCTACAGGACTGCTTTGAATCAGTGGACTGGACTGTATTCAGGAATTCATCTTTGAATCTGGATGAGAATGCTGCAGTTGTTACCGACTTCATTAAAACCTGTGTGGATGAGTGTGTGCCTACAAAGACTTACTGTACATTCCCAAACCACAAGCTGTGGATGAACCGGGAGGCACATCATCTGCTGAAGTCTAGGTCTGTGACATTCAAGTCTGGTGACCCAGGCCTGCACCAGAAAACCAGGTATGATTTGCAATTTCAAGGGTGAAGAGACAATTTTCAACAAGGTTGGAGGCGACATCAGACGTTCAGCAACTCTGGCAGAGTCCTACAAAGCGAAGCCCAATAGCATGAATGGCAGAAATGCTTCACTACCAGATGAACTCAACACCTATGCCAGGATGTTGTTCATCAATTATGTCTCAGCATTTAATACCATCATTCCCACAATCCTGATTGAGAAGCTGCAGAACCTGGGCTTCTGTACCTCCCTCTGTAATTGTATCCTCAATTTCCTAACTGGAGGACCACAGTCTGTGCGGATTGGCAATAAAATCTCCTCCTCGCTGACTATCAACACTGGCACACCTCAGTGCTCACTGCTCTACTCTCGGTATACACGTGACTGTGTGGCTAGGCATAGCTCAAATACCATCTATAAATTTGCTGATGATTTATATAAATTGTTGGTAGAATCTCAGATTGAGACGAGAGGACGTACAGGAGTGAGATATGCCAATTAGTGGAATGGTGCCACAGCAACAACCTGGCACTCAACGTCAATAAGATGCAAGAGCCGATTGTGGACTTCAGCAAGGGTAAGACGAAGGAACACAAACCAATCCTCATGGAGGGATCAGAAGTGGAGACGGTGAGCAGCTTCAAGTTCCTGGGTGTCAAGATGTCTGAGAATCTAACCTGGTCCCAACATATCAATGCAATTATAAAGAAGGCAAGACAGAGACTATACTCCATTAGGAGTCTGAAGTGATTTGGCATGACAATAAATACACTCAAAAATTTCTATAGGTGCACCGTGGAGAGCATTCTGACAGGCTGCATCACTGTCTGTATGGAGGGGCGACTGCACAGGACTGAAAGGAGTTGCAGAGGGTGGTAAATTTAGTCAGCTTCATCTTGGCCACTAGCCTACAAAGTACCCAGGACATCTTAGGAGGTGATGTCTCAGAAAGGCAGCATCCAATATTAAGGACTTCCAGCACCCAGGGCATGCCCTTTTCTCACTGTTACCATCAGGTAGGAGATACAGAAGCCTGAAGGCACAAATTCAGCGATTCAGGAACAGCTTATTCTCCTCTGCCATCTGATTCCCAAATGACAGACAGACATACTTTATTGATCCCGAGGGAAATTGGGTTTCGTTGCAGCCGCGCCAACCAAGAATAGTGTAGAAATATAGCAATATAAAACCATAAATAATTAAATAATAATAAGTTAATCATGCCAAGTGGAAATAAGTCCAGGACCAGCCTATTGGCTCAGGGTGTCTGACACTCTGAGGGAGGAGTTGTAAACTTTGATGGCCACAGGTAGGAATGATTTCCTATGACGCTCAGTGTTACATCTCAGTGGAATGAGTCTTTGGCTGAATGTACTCCTGTGCCTAACCAGTACATTATGGAGTGGATGGGAGTCATTGTCCAAGATGGCATGCAACTTGGACAGCATCCTCTTTTCAGACACCACAGTCAGAGAGTCCAGTTCCACCCCCACAACATCACTGGCCTTACGAATGAGTTTGTTGATTCTGTTGGTGTCTGCTACCCTCAGCCTGCTGCCCCAGCACACAACAGCAAACATGATAGACATTGAGCCCTTGAACACTACCTCACTTTTTAATATCTAGTTATTTCTACTTTTTGCACAATTTGGATCTATTCAATATGCGTATGCTGCAAATTGATTTACTTATTTATTTATTATTTTTTTTCTTCTTCTATATTATGTATTGCATTGAACTGCTGCTGCTAAGTTAACAAATTTCATGACACATGCCGGTGATAATAAACCTGATTCTGATTCTGATTCTAAATTGTGGGTTGTTGGGGTAACTGGGCAGTGTGGTTCGAGGGACTGGAAGGGCCTATCTCCAAATAAATAAATAGCTTTACTCTCTTGACAGTGTTTGTAATTTACAGTGTCATCAGTCAGATTAATTTCTAATCTGCACTGATTTTTCAATACCCCCTCATGAATTGCGGCAGAGAAGCTATGATAGTTGATGGACTAGGATCAGAACTTAGGCAGGTGCAATCAGACAATTGGCCATTTCAATTTTATTAAGAGAAGGAAAGCATCTAATACTGTCCTTCAATTTCTAAGGAGAAAACCATGGTTTTATTAAAAACTTAATCATTGTGGCATCCTTGCTGCAAACGTCAAAAAAATACTTGGAATTGAAACAGGAATGCCTAGTAATCTGCTGTTTGTAATGGGTAGATCAATAAAATGGTACCTTCCAGTCCTAAAGCAATACCAGAACTTGTAGTACAAGCATAACTTGCACCTATTAAAATACTCTTTCCAACATTCTTAATTGCTTATATAAAATGTCTTGGATTTAATCAGAGGGGCAATCAGCAAATGTGAGCCACTAATTAAAATGGGAATAACTGTTCAGTTAACTGCCTATGTAAACTGTGATAATCATTAGTTACAATACAATAAATTAATAAGCTTTTTAAAGTGTTTTGTTCCTCAATAGTTTTTCTGCATCTTAAAATTTTTGAATACAAAATGAAATACTTCTCCCTTTTGCCAAACTGAGATCCAAAGAGATTTCTGCAATAAAACTATATTATAACTAGGTTTAAGAAATTGCCAGATTAAAGTCTGATAAAATAAATTCCAACTGAGTGTAAGAATTATCAATCATTGTGGGGTCTCAGATGTTTATTTATATGATGAAATGTATTCATTTCTCTTTAAAAATCTCACTCGTTCATGTACCTCAATAGGCTTATGCAAACTTGGTCTTAAGAGCAGCCTCATAATTAAACTGAAAAAGTTATTGGATCTGTGAAAGGAATGCTTTGGGTGTCAGAGTTGGATAATGAGAATGATTTATAGCTGGATTACATGAATGGTACTCCATAATATTAGTGAGCCACACAGCAATGACCAATGTTGTATCATCTTAATCTAGTGACAAATCAGTTAATGGAAAGAAGAACTAATTAATGTAAAAATGATCAACATTATAAGAGAGATTGTATATAGGGAAATATTAGATTTATTCCGAATGTCGATGGAAGCCTTCATTGTATATAGATCTTGGATCTTTAGCATCTTTACTGTCCAAATTCCATACAAATTTAGCTCAATGGCCACACACATTTTCTTTGTGTATTAGTCACATTCTTTGGTGAAATCAGCAACTTAGAACTAGCCAAGAATTTAACACAGTGGATTCTGGTTAACTGGGACACATTGGGACCAGTACATTTTGACCCAATTAAGCAGTTGCCCCAATTAGACAAAGTTTCATGGAAATAGTTAAAAAGGTACAATATAAAAAAGACTAACTACCATTTAACTGAGTAATAAGTTATGTTTTCTATATGAAATAGAGAATAAAGTAGAACATTACCAAGACCACTATAGTATTAAAAAACTCCATAGTTCCTAATAGTTATCAACAGAGGAATTCATCCAATGTACAAAGCCATGTTCTTTTGATTGACAAACAAAATCAGCACAGACACCTAGTGCCCTACAATTGCATCTTCCAAATCTTCATTTTCGTTGTAACATTCAAGATGATTGTTGCTACCTTCAAATTCACTGTGGTTGCCAGATTTCTGAAGTAGTCAAATCATTTCATTTTCATTCCAAATGTTTTTGGCATCTGCGAGCCTGAATCCTTGAAACCGCAGTGAGCAAAACTGTTCTGAATTGTCTTACTGCTTATTTCTTGTCAACTATCAGTGACAAAAATCACTGCTATCTGAGCACAAATATACACAGCTGTTGCTATTTAAAAACTGTTTGCTCTAAGCACGGTGTGGTGTTGAACAGCCATGCAAATGCATGTGACTGTAACTAGTTAGAAACTGTTCGGCAAGCCTCCTGTTCTAATTAAATGGCATAATGTCCCAAATAAACAGAGGGACTTCCGGCTATTTTCTTGATTATTGTTTGTTCTTTAAGGTTTGTTCCAAATAAGTAGCTTCCCTGATTAACTAATGGCCCGATTAACCAGATTTCACTGTATATATTTATTATCTGCATATTACAGCATATTTATAAACTTGGCAATAAAAAGGCTGAAGTTCAATTATGTTGCCATTTCATTAACTCATTGATTTCAACATTTAGTTTAAAAAAAAGGTCCCTTATGGCCTGCAACATATTTTCCATGAAGGATATGCACTAAATCAGCATTTTGACAGAGTGCTCGGGATGGCATGTGTGCTCACACCCAGGGCCAGAGGTAGGCTGTGTCTGAGGATGGTGTTGTGGAGTTGTTTTGTGAGGAGTTCCGAATAAAAAATGAACATTGGAAGTGATTTTTGGACATTTTGTAAGCAGTTTTCAACTGTTTAACACTCACTGCTGGGGTCAAGGTGAACATAGGCCAAGGAATACAACATTACAAGTCCTCGGTGTTTATCAGTGCCAGATAGTTGTATTTATTGTACCATTGGATTCAGTGGTAATACTTTTCTGGTTAGTGCTGGAATAGCTCACTATGGTGTTTCTGGAATGTTTTATTAAAAGACAAATGTTTTATGACTAAATGAAAGGACTGATTTGCTGGTGCACAATAACTTGCACTTCTCCTTTCACCTTCTTGGCACCTAATCTGGAAATGGAAAGCATCTCATAGTTCTGGTACTTTGTGAGAAACAACAGCAACTTCAAGCAGTTTTGTTAATCATAATGGATTGCTTTTTTCAGAAAAGGGAAAAGATTACAGCCCATTTTATTTATATCCAATGAAGGATGTTGGCACAGCATGGAAGTCAGATAATTTTTATGCCGTGGATACAGGATGATTCATTGGTTTACTCAGGTTGGAAATTATTAGGCGACCAAATATGTGAAAGATTGCAGTGATCCATAAAGTATGATAATGTGGTGTCACCTACTATTGAGAAACACTGTCTATCCTCTGTCTCTCACTTAATCATTTTAAAAGTAGTGCTATCTTTCATTGCACTTGGATGCAAATCATCATGAAACAGATAATGTTAAAGATGCTGAATGCACCGTGACAAAACTGGGTCATCGAAGGGAGGTGAATGATGAGACATCTCACATTGTATTTGCATTTATTTCTCTGCTCTATCATCGTCATCTTTCTGCTTCTGCTATCTTTCTTTTGGTTCGAGCAAAAGAATTTATCTGAAACTCATTTACATTTCAATCCCCATGTTTCACTGTTCCTTGCAAGGTTCTGTGCTTGTTATGGAGAACTAAAAAGATAATTACTTATGAGCATTTTGTTTGTTTTTTTTCCCTCTCCCAGCACTCACATTAGGTAGGGTTTCCTTTATGCTGGCTATCTTCGATAAACTCACCAAGTGAGCATTCATTTTTAGACAGAGAGCTGTGCTCATGGAGGCAATGTGTTAAACCAGTTTCTTTTCACAAGCTTGCATTGTCTAGGAGAGACCACAGAACAACTATAGGATCATAATCAGAACGAGAATCAGGTTTAATATCTCCGGCATATGTCATGAAATCTGTTGTCTTTGCGGCAGCAGTTTAATGCAATACACAATAATAGAAAAAAATCAGCAACATTTGTTGATGTTTTATCCTTGCTAGCCCACGAAAATCAAGGTATCTGCTGGTACCCTAATACAGAGCCTCCAAACTTTTCATGCCAATGACCAAATTATGTCAATTGTCTATTAAGCAATGGGTCTACGGACCCCAGGTTGGGAACCCCTGTTCTAATAGTATATAAGAGATACACTGAATCTTTGTCAATCAACTACTTTCCAGAGTACATGGAAATTCATAGACCTATGTAAGATAGTGCAGATGGTGGAATCTGGAGCATCAGTCTACTGGAGGAACCCAGAAGACTGAACTGGTACCCTGATGGCATTTACAATCTGTTGCTGGCTCAGAGCTAATAACTGCAGCTCAGGAACAGTTTCTACGTTTGCAATGTGTAGGCCTCCACAGGAGACTGCAGAAAAGATTGTGCTTGGTTGACAGTAGAAAACAATTCAACATGTTGACTTGCTTAGTTCTGGAGCATTCATACTGGGGGATACCTAAGAAATCAGTAACAGAGGGGCAGCAGCATTGAATCTGGCTCATCATGGGGATTTGCAACTTGTACTCTGTTAACACTCAGTTGTCAATGTGAAGCCAGTGCTTGTTCTCTATTATGACTTAAAGTTATAAAGACATAAAGCACAGAAACAGTCCCTTCAGTTCATATAGTCCATGCTGGCCATGTAAGCTCATCCCATTTGGACATGCTTGGCCTGTATCCCTCCAAACTTTTCCTATCCATGTATCCCTCCTAGTACCTTTAAATATTGTAAGTGTACCTGTCTCAACCACTTCTCCCGCAGTTCATTCTATATGCTGATCACCCTCTGGCTGAAAAAGTTGTCCCTCAGGTTCTGCTCACCTTAAATGATTGCCCAATGCTAGGGATAAAAACTGTGTTTATTCACCCTGTCTATGAGTCTCATGATTTTATCTTGTGCTTCCTTGCTTCAGGTGTCCAGCTATGAACTTCAGGTACTAAAGTATGGTCTGTCTGATTGAGAAGTTGCAGAACTTCTGTAGGGCCTCTGTACCTCACTCTGTAAATGGATCCTCGACTTCCTAACCGGAAGACCACAATCTGTGCGGATTGATGACAACATCTCCTCCTAAATGATGATCAACATTGGTGCACCTCAGGGGTGTGTGCTTAGCCCACTGCTCTACTTTCTATATATCCTTGACTGCTTGGCTCGGCATAGTTCAAAAACCATCTACAAATTTGATGATCATACAACCTGGTAAAATCTCAGATGGTGATTAGTGGGCGTACAGGAGCAAGATATGCCAACTATTGGAGTGGTGTCACAGCAACAACCTGGCACTCAACATCAGTAAGATGAAAGAGCTGATTGTGGACCTCAAGAAGGGTAAGACGAAGGAACACATACCAATCCTCATAGAAGGATCAGAAGTGGAGAGAGTGAGCAGTTTCAAGTTCCTGGGTGTCAAGATCTCTGATGATCTTACTTGGTCCCAACATATCGATACAGTTATAAAGAAGGCAAGACAGCGGCTATACTTTATTAGGAGTTTGAAGAGATTTGGTATGTCAACAAATACACTCAAAAACTTCTGTAGATGTACTGTGGAGAGCATTCTGACAGGCTGCATCACTGTCTGGTATGGGGGTGGGGGGGGGGGGGGGCTACTGCACAGGACCGAAAGAAGCTGCAGAAGGTTATAAATCTAGTCAGCTCCATCTTGGGTACTAGCCTACAAAGTACCAGGACATCTTCAAAGAGTGGTGTCTCAGAGAGGCAACGTCTAATATTAAGGACCTCCTGCTCTCCAGCACCCAGGGCATGCCCTTTTCTCACTGTTACCATCAGGTAGGAGGTACAGAAGCCTGAAGGCACACACTCAGTGATTCAGGAACAGCTTCTTCCCCTCTGCCATCCGATTCCTAAATGGACATTGAACCCTTGGATACTACCTAACCTTTTTAATATATATTACTTCTGTTTTTGCACAATTTTTAATCTATTCAATACTATAACTGATTTTCTTATTTATTTATTATTACTTTTTCTCTCTCTGCTAGATTATGTAATACATTGAACTGCTGCTGCTAAGTTAACAAATTTCACATCACATGCCAGTGATAATAAACCTGATTGTGATTCTGACGGACCAGAAGTTCCCAAATGAGAGGAGGAAATATGGAACTCTGCTGATCTGCCTCTAAAGACACACGAAGTAAAGGGAAATCCTGAAAAGCTCTTATTCCTCAATAAAAGCACAAAAAAGTGCATCTTAATCAATCCATGAGAATATGCACCTGAGGTAAAAGGACTGGAATCAGTATCCTGCTTTTCAGAACCAATATCACCGACAACAAATTTCATGACATATTCTGGTGATATTAAACATAATTCTGATTCTTAGTAAATTATTCGGAACTGGTGCTGCAGCTTCATGACCCACAGCTCATAAGACAAATGGAGGTGATAGGTAGCAGCTTCAAATGAGGTAGTCACCCTAAGTTGCAGGGGGCAAGTAAATGGGTGACTGTCAGGAGCGGGAAGGGAAATACGGAGGATTTACAGCCAGTACAGAGGATTCCTGTGGTCATTCCCTTCAATAATAAGTATACCACATTGTTACACAGTTGGGACAGACAACCTACTGGGGTCTCTGGCACTGAGTCTCGTGCTGTGGCTGTGAAGGGAAGTAGGGAGAAGAGAAGTGTGGTAGTGATAGGGAATTCCATAGTTAGAGTAGTAGACACGAGATTTTGTGGAAGTGAAAAAGATACCCAAATGGTACATTGCCTCCCAGGTGCTAGAGTCATGGATGTATAAATAGAGTCAATGCTCATGTTGCTTTTCCTAGTGAAAGGGAACTAACAAGAAGAGGCCATTAAGTTTAAAGCGAAGGACGAAGATTTAGAAGAGACCTATATAACCATATAACAATTACAGCACGGGAACAGGCCATCTCGGCCCTTCTAGTCCGTGCCGAACGCTTACTCTCACCTAGTCCCACCGACCTGCACTCAGCACATAACCCTCCATTCCTTTCCTGTCCATATACCTATCCAATTTTACTTTAAATGACAATATCGAACCTGCCTCTACCACTTCTACTGGAAGCTCGTTCCACACAGGTGCCACTCTCTGAGTAAAGAAATTCCCCCTCATGTTACCCTTAAACTTTTGCCCCCTAAGTCTCAACTCATGTCCTCTTGTTTGAATCTCCCCTACTCTCAATGGAAAAAGCCTATCCATGTCAACTCTATCTATCCCCCTCGTAATTTTAAATATCTCTTATCAAGTCCCCCCTCAACCTTCTACGTTCCAAAGAATAAAGACCTAACTTGTTCAACTGTAACTTAAGTGCTGAAACCCAGGTGACATTCTAGTAAATCTTCTCTGTACTCTCTCTATTTTGTTGACATCTTTCCTATAATTCGGTGACCAGAACTGTACACAATACTCCAAATTTGGCCTTATCAATGCCTTGTACAATTTTAACATTATATCCCAACTCCTATTATCAATGCTCTGATTTATAAAGGCCAGCATACCAAAAGCTTTCTTCACCACCTAATCCACATGAGATTCCACCTTCAGGGAACTATGCACCATTATTCCTAGATCACTCTGTTCTACTGCATTCTTCAATGCCCTACCATTTACCATGTATGTCCTATTTGGATTATTCTTACCAAAATGTAGCACCTCACACTTATCAGCATTAAACTCCATCTGCCATCGTTCAGCCCACCCTTCTAACTGGCCTAAATCTCTCTGCAAACTTTGAAAACCTACTTCATTATCCACTACGCCACCTACCTTAGTATCATCTGCATACTTACTAATCCAATTTACCACCCCATCATCCAGATCATTAATGTATATGACAAACAACATTGGACCCAGTACAGATCCCTGAGGCACACCACTAGTCACCGGCCTCCAACCTGACAAACAGTTATCCACCGCTACTCTCTGGCATCTCCCATCCAGCCACTGTTGAATCCATTTTACTACTTCAATATTAATACCTAACAATTGAAACTTCCTAACTAACCTTCCATGTGGAACCTTGTCGAAGGCCTTACTGAAGTCCGTAAAGACAGCATCCACTGTCTTACCCTCACCAACTTTCCTAGTAACCTCTTCAAAAAATTCAATAAGGTTTGACAAACATGACCTTCCATGCACAAATCCATGTTGACTGTTCCTAATCAGACCCTGTCTATCCAGATAATTATATATACCATCTCTAAGAATACTTTCCATTAACTGACGTTAAACTGACAGGCCTATAATTGCTAGGTTTACTCTTAGAACCCTTTTTAAACAATGGAACCACAAGAGCAATACGCCAATCTTCTGGCACCATCCCCGTTTCTAATGACATTTGAAATGTTTCTGTCAGAGCCTCTGATATTTCTACACTAACTTCCCTCGAGGTCCTGGGGAATATCCTGTCACGACCTGGAGATTTATACACTTTTATATTCCTTAAGAGTGCCAGTACATCCTCCTCTTTAATCGTCATAGTTTCCATAACTTACCTACCTGTTTCCCTTACCTTACACAAATCAATATCTTTCTCCTTAGTGAATACCGAAGAAAAGAAATTGTTCAAAATCTCCCCCATCTCTTTCAGCTTCACACATAGCTGTCCACTCTGATTCTCTAAGGGACCAATTTTATCCCTCACTATCCTTTTGCTATTAATATAACTGTAGAAACCCTTCGGATTTACTTTCCCCTTACTTGCCAAAGCAACCTTGTATCTTCTTTTAGCTTTTCTAATTTATTTCTTAAGATTCTTCTTACATTCTTTATATTCCTCAAGCACCTCATTTACTCCATGCTGCCTATATTTATTGTAGATCTCTCTTTTTCCAAACCAAGTTTCTAATATCCCTTGAAAACCATGGCTCTCTCAAACTTTTAACCTTTCCTTTCAACTTAACAGGAACATAAAGATTCTGTACCCACAAAACTTCACCTTCAAATGACCTCCATTTCTCTATTACATCCTTCCCATAAAACAAATTGTCCCAATCCACTCCTTCTAAATCCTTTCGCATCTCCTCAAAGTTAGCCTTTCTCCAATCAAAAATCTCAACCCTGGGTCCAGTCCTATCCTTCTCCATAATTATATTGAAACTAATGGCATTGTGATCACTGGACCTGAAGTTCTCCCCAACACATACCTCCATCACCTGACCTATCTCATTCCCTAACAGAAGATCCAACACTGCCCCTTCTTTAGTTGGTACCTCTATGTATTGCTGCAAAAAACTATCCTGCACACATTTTACAAATTCCAAACCTTTTACAGTATGGGCTTCCCAGTCTATGTGTGGAAAATTACGGTAAAATCTCCCACAATCACAACCCTGTGTTTACTACAAATATCTGATATCTCCTTGCAAATTTGCTCCTCCAATTGTCGCTGCCCATTATGTGGTCTATAATACACCCCTATAAGTGTTACTTCACCTTGCCCATTCCTCAATTCCACCCAAATAGTCTCCCTAGACGAGCCCTCTTGTCTATCCTGCCAGAGCATCACTGTAATATTTTCTCTGACAAGCAATACAACACCTCCCCCTCTTGTCTCTCCGATTCTATCACACCTGAAGCAACGAAATCCAGGAATATTTAGTTGCCAATCACACCCATCCTGCAACCATGTTTCACTAATAGTTACAACATCATATTTCCAGGTGTCAATCCATGCTCTAAGCTATTCCATCTTTCTTACAATGCTCCTAGCATTAAAATAAATGCATTTAAGAAATTCTCCACTACTTCCTCTGTTTATCTCTAACAGTACAAAGAACTTTACCGTCTTCTTATTCTTCCTTCTCCCATACATCTGTTCCTACACTCTGGTTCCCCTCCCCCCTCGTATCTAGTTTAAATCCACTGGAGCCTCTCTAGCAAACCTACCTGCAAGAATATTTGTCCCCCTCCAGTTGAGATGTAAACCATCCCGCTGGAACAGGTCCCACCTTCCCTGGAAAACTGCCCAATTATCTATAAATCTGAAGCCATCCATCCTGCACCATGTCTTCAGCCACGTGTTGATCTGCACTATCTTACTATTTCTAAACCCACATGGCACTGGTAGCAATCCTGAGATTGCTATCCTGGAGGTCCTGTCCTTTAACTTGGCACCTATCTCCCTAAACTCACCTTTCAGGACCTCCTCACTCTTCCTACCCACGTCATTGGTCCCTACATGGACCACGACATCCAACTGCTTACCCTCCCTCTTGAAAATACTGAGAACTCGATCCGAGATATCGCAGACCCTGACACCAGGGAGGCAACAGACCATCTGGGATTCTCGATCTCTTCCACAGAACCTCCTATCTGTCCCCCTATCTATCGAATCCCCTATCACTACTGCTCTCCTCTTTTCCCTCCTCCTCTTCTGAGCTGAGGGTCCAGTCTCGGTGCCAGAGACACAACCACTACAACTTCTCCCTGGTAGGTTGTCCCCACCAACAGTATCCAAAACGGTATACTTATTGTTGATGGGAATGGCCACAGGGGTGCTCTGTTCTTCCTGTCTATTCCCCTTCCCTCTCCTGACAGTCACCCAACTACCTGTCTCCTGATTCCTAGGGGTGACTATCTCCCTGAAACTCTATTTCTGCCTCCCGAATGATCCGAAGTTCATCCAGCTCCAGCTCCAGTTCCCTAACACGATTTGTCAGGAGCTGCAGCTGGATGCACCTTTTGCAGGTGTAGTCATCAGGGACAGCTGTGCTCACCCTGACTTCCCACAAACTGCAAACAGAGCACTCAACTGACCTCGCTGCTGCCTCCATTACCTACTCCTAATCTAATTAGATTAATTAAAGCAGCTTACCCGCCCTCACCTCACCTGGAGTGAAGCTCATACTCAGCCTCTGCTCACTTTTTAAATTCCCTCGCTGATCTCAGAGGCCGACTTTCATGTGCTTGCGCAGTCGTGCCCCGTTCAAACTCGCCTCTGCCTGTTCTCGCCAAAGCCTGATTGAGCCAAAGCCGTCCTACTCTGCCTCAGTCCACTCCAACGATGGCCGCTACGCCGATGGCCGCTTTATATGGCGGTCTTTCTTTTAAACCTTTGGCGTGCTACATCACGCGCCTGCACAGTCTAGCCTCTTTGCCCCAATCAGTTAAAGATAAAACAGCTTCTCCCCGAGCTTCTTTTACCTCTTCCCTCTCTGCCTCTTGCTTCGATTTAAATGACCGGAAGGGTAAGTTCTTCATGCAAAGAGTGGTGGAACAAGCTGGCAGAGAGAGTACACAATGATGACATTGGTCTGTCTTGCAGAACAATGGAACAGGGTAAAAGCCTGGGTGGAAGGTATGGAGATCTGGAGATGCCCAGTCGTCAGGACTCCTCTCTCAGCCTCACCGGTGTAGTCCAAAGGAAAGCCAAGCAATACTTTTGTCACCAGCTTGGCTGCAGGAGCAGCGGGAAGGATGTTCAGTGACTGCCAGCCCCCTGGGGGCTCTACTCCACATGTTTTATTTGGGTTTGCTCCCGTAGCCTTTGTCTGTCCTGAAGCTGCCCACAAGGCAGTTGTGAAGGGAAGTATGATAGCAACATTTAAAAGGCATTTGGATAAGTGCCTAGATAGGAAATGATTGGAAGATATACTTCAGGTGGGCACCTGGAAGTGTTGGGCTATTGGGCCTTCAACTAGGCTGTACTACTTTATGACTCTCTGTGCACTTAAGTATCCCTCAGATCCTCCAAGTCATTCCTTCTTCTCACTTTAAGCCCATTGCCTTTGTTTTTTTTGATACTCCTAACACGGTAACAGATTTCTGACTGTCTACCCTATCTCTGCCTTTCATTATTTATTCATCCATCCCTCTATCTAATGTAACAGGCCCATCCAGCCCGATGGACCCACACCACTCAATTGCACCCAAGTAACCTACATGCATTAGGAATGGGAAAAGAAAACGGAACTGCAAGAGGAAGCCCATGCGGTCACAGGGAGCACATACTTACAGACAGTGGTGCAACTGAACCCAGGTCTCTGGCACTGTAATTGTGTTTTTATATACCTTGATCAAGCTCCAAGGAAATAATCCCAGCACAATTAATTTTGTCTCATAATGGAATGTCCCTTATTCCAAACAACATCTTGGCAAATCTCCTGTACACAACCACATCCTTGCAACAGTGTGTGATCAGAAAACACCAAATGCAATCAAACTGGTGTCTTGTACAGTTGCAACATAACTTTTATATGCTTGCCTTCACTGACTGGTTCTTTAAGGTTGTCATAGCCAGGGGAGTGGTGTTGATAAACTCCCACTTCCTATTAAATGCTCCTTATAGCAGGTGTCTCAAAGAGCCTCTCTGACAAGCAAGTCCTGCTTCTGGCCTGCATGTGCAGCTTAGATACTAGGCCCAGCAGAACTGACAGGAGAAGGGGCAAAGGTGCCTTAAAACCAGTTATTTTGGGCAAATGGGGTTCACCAGAATAGAATCAGAATCAGGTTTATTATCACTGGCAAGTGTCATGAAATTTGTTAAGAGCAGCAGTTCAATAAAATACATGATATAAAAGAAAAAATAATAAATAAATAAGTAAATCAATTACAGTATATTGAATAGATTAAAAATCGTGCAAAAACAGAAATATTATATATATTTAAAAAGTGAGGTGGTGCTCACAGGTTCAATGTCCATTCAGGAATCGGATGGCAGAGGGGAAGAAGCTGTTCCTGAATCACTGAGTGTGTGCCTTCAGGCTTCTGTACCTCCTACCTGATGGTAACAGTGAGAAAAGGGCATGTCCTGGGTGCTGGAGGTCCTCAATAATGGATGCTGCCTTTCTGAGACACTGTTCCCTGAAGATGTTCTCGGTACTTTGTAGGCTAGTACCCTAGATGGAGCCGAATAAATTTACAATCCTCTGCAGCTTCTTCCAGTCCTGTGCAGTAGCCTCCCCCACCATACCAGACAGTGATGCAGCCTGTCAGAATGCTCTCCACAGTACATCTATAGAAGTTTTTGAGTCTATTTGTTGACACACCAAATCTCTTCAAACTCCTAATGAAGTATAGTCGCTGTCTTGCCTTCTTTATACTGGTGGGTTTGTGCTTTGTTCAGGGTGAGTAGACTTATTTTTCCTTGTTTCATTCCTGTAGAATTAGGTAGCATGTCTGCAGGGTTAGTGCTTTGTTCAGGGTGTCAGATGTGGGAATCCTGGGAGACCTCCAGCCTCCCTGATGGCCACATCTGCACCAGGTGAACCGAGATGCAGCTCCTCAGAGACCGTGTTAGGGATCTGGAGCTGCAGCTTCATGACCCACTGCTTATTAGGGAAAGTGAAGAGGTGATAGACAGGAGCTACAGGGAGGTAGTCATCCCTAGGCTACAGGGGTCAGAAAACTGGGTGACATCAGGAGAGGGAGGGGAAATGCCTGGATAGTGGAGAGCACCCCTGTGGCTGCCCCCCTCAGCAACAACTATATCGTTTCGGATGCTGTTGAGGGGGATGACCTGACAGGGGACGGCCACGGTGATCGGGTCTCTGGCACTGAGCCTGGCGCTGTTGTGCAGGAGGGAAGGAGGGAGAAGAGGAATGTGGTAGTTGTAGAGGATTCCATAGTCAGGGGAACAGACAGGAGACTCTGTGAGCCTGATAGAGATACCCACATGGTGTGTTGCCTCTCAGGTGCCAGGGTACGGGATGTCTCGGATTGGGTCCAGAATATTCTGAAGGGAGAGGGCGAGCAGCCAGCTGTCTTGGTACATGTTGGTACCAATGACATAGAGAGGAAAAGGGAGGAGGTCCTGAAGAGAGATTTCTGGGAGTTAGGAAGGAAGCTGAGAAGCAGGACCTCCAGGGTAGTAATCTCAGGATTGCTACCTGTGCCACGTGCTAGCGAGGGCAAGAGTAGTAGGATCAGGCAGATAAATGCGTGGCTGAGAGACTGGTACAGGGGGCAGGGCTTCAGATTCTTGGATAATTGGGATCTCTTCTGGGGGAAGTATGACCTGTTCAAAAAGGACGTGTTATACCTGAACCCAAAGGGGACCAATATCCTGGCAGGAAGGTTTAATAGAGCTGTTAGGGAGGGTTTAAACTAATTTGGCAGGGGTATGGGAACCAGAATGATGGAGCAGAGGAGGGGGAAAACAGAAATAAATCTAAGATAGTGAGCAGTAAAGATGTCAGTGAGGACAGACAAGTGATGGGGCAAATTTGCAGCCACTGGGATGAGTTGCAGTGCAATCAAAGCAAAAAGTACCAAATACTGGACTTGAGGTATTATATTTAAATTCACGCAGCATAAGGAATAAGGTGGATGATCTTGTCGTACAGTTACAGATTGGCAGGTATGATATTGTGGCCATCACTGAGATGTGGCTAAAGGATGCATGTCTCTGGGAGCTGAACGTCCAAGGATACACGGTGTATCGGAAGGATAGGCAGGTAGGCAGAGGGGGTGGTGTGGCTTTATTGGTAATAAATGATATTAAATCATTAGAAAGGTGACATAGGATCAGAAAGTGTAGAATCTCTATGGGTTAAGCTAAGAAATCGCAGGGGTAAAAGGACCCTGAAGGCAGTTATATACAGGCCTCCAAAGAGCTGTAGTGATGTGGACTACAAATTACAACAGGAAATAGAAAAGGCTTGCCAGAAGGGCAGTGTTATGATAATTGTAGGGGATTTTAACATGCGAGTGGATTGGGAAAATCAGGTTGGCACTGGATCTCAAGAGAGAGAATTTGTAGATTGTCTACGAGATAGCTTTTTAGAACAGCTTGTTGTTGAGCCCACTAGGGTATTGGCTGTATCGGATTGGGTATTGTGTAATGAACCAGAGGTGATTAGAGAGATTGAGTGAAAGAACCCTTAGGAGGCAGTGATCATAGCATGGTTGAGTTCACTGTGAAATTTGAGAAAGAGAAGCCCCGGTAACCCATCAAATATAATATTTTTTGAAAAATATTTGAACTGAAAAGAGGGGCAAGAATGGGGAAAAAGAATGGAATTAAAAAAAAGCGACACTGCGGAGCCTGCGGCTGAGAGGAGTGCAGCGAGCGGCTCTCCTACCCGACCGCGTACTAGCGAGGCGGACGCTGGGCCTCGTTCAGGCAAAGCGGCGAATATCTTCGAAATCCTGAAAGAAATAATGGAGTTCCAGAAAGACATAAAGCAGCAGCTCCGTGATATTAAGGCAGAGCTCACCAGCGTTAATCAAAAAATAGCGGTGGCAGAGACTCGAATTGAGAAGATGGAAGATCACATTCAAAACGTGGAATGGATACTGAGCAAGACAATAAAAATATTAAATCACCAAGAAGGTAAACTGCTTGACCTGGTGGGAAGATCACGGCGGAAAAATATCAGAATCTACAACGTTTCCGAAGGAGCGGAGGGCTCGTCTATGATGGAGTTTGTCAGAAAGTTACTGCGGGACGCGTTGGATCTTCCCCCGGCTATGAAGCTGGAAATCAAAAGAGCCCACCGCGTGTTAGTCCCAAAACCTACCCAGGATAGAAAGCCACGCTCAATAATAATTAAATTCCTTCGGTACAGCACCAAGGCAGAGATTCTACGAAGGGCCTGGGGTAAGAAGAGAGTGTTTTTAGAGGATAAATTAATATATTTCGACCAAGATTACCCCCCCCTGCAGTCCTCCAGAAACGCAAAGAATACTCCGAAGTAAAGCGAGTACTAAAGCAAAATAAGATTAGATTTCAAACTCCATACCCTGCTAAACTTCGAGTGTTTTATGACAATGGGATGTGGTTGTACCAGACAGTGGAAGAGGCGACTACAGACATGAAGGCCAGAGGGTTGCCCGTCAGCGTGACCAAAACGAGGGAAAGCCTGGCTGAGGAATTATCCCGCTCTGCTTGGGAAATAATGCGAGAATCAAGAAGGCAGGAGACGGGAGGAGGCCGAGAGAAATATATCAGGAAGAGACCGGGAGTTTCCCAAAGACAGTCCTCACCCCCTTCAGAAGAGCCATAAGGTTTGGCTAACTTTAAAAATGTTGAGAAGCTAAATGGAAGCAAAAGTACACGGTGATATACCTATCTCGAGAAATACTTATTATAATGTGGTTTTTATATTACTTAATGTTATTCTTTATTTGCTCACTTACTCCTTTTTCCCCACCAAAATGAGAATATATGTGTGTATGTATGTAATGAATACTTCAATGGAGGCCCTCAACTCACAAGTAGGAGGGGTTATCCCCCACAGCTAGACATTTCCTCCAGCTCAGTTACTCTATTGAATATATACGCACCTCCGAGAAGTGATATTGGTTTCTTTCAGAAAATTACTGATATTATGGTAACGGAAACAGAAGGTCTCCTGATATGTGGGGGAGACTTAAATTTATAATTACAACCAAACTTAGGCTCTTCCAATAGAAAAACCTATGAAACAAAATCCTTACATAAGAAAGTTAATACACTTTTTGAGGATGTTGGTTTAGTTGATATATGGAGGGACTTTTTCCCTGACAGAAGGGATTACACTCATTATTCTGCTCCACATTCTGTATATACAAGAATAGACTATTTCATAACATTTGGAAAAGACAAAGACAAAATAAACACCTGTGGAATTGGGACAATAGATGTAAGTGACCATGCACCTATATATTTATCTGTTGATTTTGACCTACAACCAAAGAAACTAAATTCAAGTCTACTCAATGATCCGTACTTTAAGGAACAAATTAAAAAAGAAATTGGTCTCTACTTAGAATTTAATGATAATGGAGAGGTTTCACCTCACATTTTGTGGGACACTCTGAAGGTGGTCTTGAGAGGGAAAATTATAGCGATATATTCATATAAGAAAAAAAAAGGAATAAAACTTTAGAGGAATTACAAAATAGGCTGAAGGAACTAGAGAAAAAAACACAAATTGAATTTGGCACAGGATACATTAGGGGAAATTAAAAGAATCAGGAATGAAATAAATAATTTGGCTACGCAAGAAATCAGGAAAAACAATGTTTCTGAAACAGAGACATTATGAAAGTGGATCAAAATCTATGAAAATACTGGTGTGGAAACTGAAAAAAAAGATAGCAGAAAATACAATTCATAGAATTAGGGACCCAAGAACGAAAATGATAAAAAATAAGCTAAGTGAAATTCAAGAAGCTTTTGAAGTGTTTTAGAAAACTCTATATTCCAAATTCCAGGAGGAAGCATAACCCAAATTGACACCTTCTTGAATTCTCTAGAGTTACCCATTTTAAGCGAAGAACAAAATAGAACGATGACTGCTGACATAACTGTAGTTGGATTAAAAGCTGAAATTAGTAGGCTTAAATTAAATAAGTCACCAGGATCAGATGGGTATATGGCAGAGTGGTACAAAGAATTTAAAAATGAGTTAATTCCTGTTTTACTCCCCACACTGAACTGGGCTCTAAAAAAGGCACAAGTGCCTTGGAAGGAAGCGATAATCTCAGCTATACCGAAAGAAGGCAAGGATAAAATGGAATGCGGGTCATTTAGACCAATATTTGTTCTTAATGTAGATTATAGGTTATTTACCTCCATCATGGCCAAACGATTAGAGGAGTTTCTACCCATACTGATACGTAATGATCAGACAGGTTTTATACGATGATGCCAGACACAAGACAATACACAAAGGACACTTCACATTATGGATCATATACAAAAAAATAAAATCGAAGCAATAGTGATAAGTGTGGACGCTGAAAAGGCATTTGATTTGATTAATTGGAATTTTCTTTACAGAGTTTTACATAGATTTGGTTTCCAAGACACAATTATTAAAACTATACAGACACTATATGACAATCCTACTGCTAGGATTAAAATCAATGGATATTTATCAAATAGTCTTACCCTAGAAAGGGGCATGAGACAGGGTTGTGCATGGTCACCGCTACTCTTCGCATTATATCTGGAACCATTAGCTCAATACATCAGACAAAATGAAGATATCAGGGGAATTACTATTAAAGGGACAGAGCATAGATTGGTTTGTTATACGGATGACATTTTGATCTATCTAGGGCAACCAACATACTCTTTACGTAAATTGATGAAATCCTTTGAACAATATGGTTAATTATCAGAATACAAGATCAACATAGATAAAACCCAATTACTTTCATATTACTATAGCCCACCAAGAGAAATTGAAAGTTGATACCCCTGGGCATGGCACACAGAGTCTTTCAAATATTTGGGCATCATTATGCCAAAAGATTTGGCAAAATTATCAGAATGTAATTATCAGCCTTTATATAAAAAAATTAAGGAAGATGTGGCAAGATGGAACCTGATTCCTTTTTTCAGTCTCAGTTCAAGGATTGAGTCTATTAAAATGAATATACTGCCCAGACTGTTATATCTCTTTCAGACCCTATCAATAGAGATTAATCAAAATCAATTCAATGAATGGAACAAGATGCTATCAAGGTATATTTGACAGGGTAAAAGGCCTAGAGTTCGTCTCAAAACTTTGCAATTAGCAAAGGAAAAGGGGGGATGGGGTCTACCTTCTCTTAGAGATTATTATTTTGCAGCACAGTTGAGAGCTGTGATATGTTGGTGCAACCCATCATATGACGCTCAATGGAAAAACATTGAGGAGCGGGTACTTCCCATCCCCATACAAGCAATTTTGGCTGATAACAACCTGCAAAGGTACATAAATACTATTGATAACCCATGGGTGAAATTGACTCTTAAAGTATGGAAAACTACTTATAAAAGAATATAATCTAGAGGGAGATATTGCAATTCTTAAATGATGTGCATATGACTCAGATTTTACATCAAATAAATTGGATGTTAGATTTAAGGACTGGACAGTTAAAAGGATAACAGTTCTTTGCAACATAATGAAAGAAGGAACGCTGTGCAGTTTTGAAATGCTTAAAGAGAAACACTTATTAGAAAAACAAGATTTCTATTGGTACTTACAGATGCAACAATATGTTAATAAGACGCTTAAAAATGTAACCAAGGCAAATACATGCTTGATAGAGCTCTTTAGAAAAGCATATAATTCAGATAATGGTAGTAGAATCATTTCAAGCATGTATAAGGGGTTGTCAAATCTTAAAACATATTCGACTTCATACATTAAAACAAAATGGGAGAAGGAAGGAGGGATAATTATATCTGAGGAAGAATAGACAACAATATGGTATCAATGGAAGTGTACCAGTTCACAGAAATGGAGGGAGTTTAGATGGAAAAACTTGATAAGATATTTTATTATACCCTCTCAGAAATCCCATTATGCTAGTAACCTCCCTGTTTGCTGGAGAAATTGTGGAAATCAAAATGCAAATCATTATCATATTTTTTGGGACTGCCCTGTTATCAAAATCTATTGGAGGGGGATACACAATGCCCTACAAGACATCTTTAAATGTGAAATACCCTTGGAGAGTGAGTCCATATATTTTGGATATATACCTCCAGAATGGATGAAAAGAGATAAATATTTAATGAATATACTGTTGGTGGCTGGTAAAAAGACTCTTACTAGGAAATGGTTATCACAAGAGAGCCCAACTTTAAATACATGGATGGAAATTACAATGGACATTTACAAAATGGAGACGATAACAGCATCTGTTAACCATAAGCTGGAACAATTTGATTCATACTGGGAAAAATGGTTTAACTACATAATGCCTCATAGGCCTGATTTTATTCTCACAAATCAATGAACCTGTTGTAAAAAAAATCACTACCTACTTGTACATAGTTCTTTCCTTTTGCTTGTTTTTTCTTTCCACTCTTTTCTATAAGTGTATTCCTCAGATAAATACTTTGTGGAGATTTGTGATGTATATGATTATATGATATATATGTACAATGTCTGAAATACATCTTATGGAAATGTTTGTTTGATGAACTTCAATAAAAAAAATTACAAAAAAAAAGAAAATTGTAATTGAAAGATCAATGAAATAAATCAGCTTGGTTACTAACTTTGAGTAGTATGTAGAAAGTTCAGACTAAAGTAGCGAGTTCCACATTCTTGACTTCTCGGGGAAGATAACTAGGATTGAAGAAGTATCATGTGCTCAATCTTCAAAATAATTGTTTTTTGTTTTAACAAAAGGCAAAATACACAAAACATAAGAGCAAATGAGATAGCATGGAGTCACAGAGGACATTTAGCCCTGCAAGCCCACTCCTGTATTCAAAGTTCAAAGTTTAAAGTAAATTTATTATCAAAGTTTTACAAGTCTGTAAGCTCCAGCAAGATTTACTCTCAATAACACACAGAAAATGCTGGTGGAACACAGCAGGCCAGGCAGCATCTATAAGGAGAAGCACTGTCGACGTTTCTCATTTTCCTTTCCTGAAGAATGGATCTGATTTACTTACATCTCCTCCTTGGAACAGAACTCACTATATGTCTAATATATTCTTCGTAGATCAGGAAACCGAAACTGCTAACTGTCCTTTCACCAAAGCCTCATGTACTGAGACATCTTTACTCAGGCACTCAAAATCTCAAATGATAAACAGCCGTACACTATCTATCTTTTTAATTGGTTGCTGTGTGTGGAAGCATCCTTTTGAACATCCATATTATTTAATAACTCATCATTTAAAAAAAACACTCAGCTTTTCCACTCCATGTACCAAAATGGATCACAAAACATTCTTTTCTACATTATATTGCATGTGCCATGAGCTTGTCCACATCCCATTGAAACTTTGAACTTTCTTCTCACAATCAATCCTCATTTTGCCATCAGCAAATGTGGGAATATGATATTTCAGCTCCTCAGCCAACTGAACTGTTTCTGTATCCATAAGATTTGTGTGGCTATGGTTAAATCAATCATTAGAGTCATTACAATCTGAGTACTTGGATTTCCTCTCCATGTTTTTACTTCCTTCTATCTCTCCTTCCAAAGAAGTAAACTAATACCATTTCAGATTTAATTAACCGTTTTAATATCGGTGTCAGCTTTTTTCTGAGATTGAATGATCTTATTTGAAACTGTTAGTCAGCTTTTAATTGAAACATTATAGATGTTTGTCTCTCTGCAATAATTTAGTTATTGCCTTTGTACAAGTAGAAAAATTTAACGCAATACTTTAATGACAGCTTGTATTTCAAAAGTGCTTTTGCTAAATATAAATGTAAAATGTAGTCTGGTGCACTGTGCAGAGCAGTGAATAGCAAGTGTGCAAACTGGGCTAGAGGAAGACTGAAGAGAAAGAAATGAAACAAGCATAGAAACATAGAAACCTGTAGCACTATAGAGGCTCTTTGGCCCACGATGCTGTGCAGAACATGTACTTACTTTAGAAATTACCTAGGGTTACCCATAGCCCTCTACTTTTCTAAGCTCCATGTACCTATCCAGCAGCCTCTTAAAAGACCCTATCGTATCCCCCTCCACCACTGTCACCAGCAGCCCATTCCACACACTCACCACTCTCTCCATAAAAAAGTTACCCCTGACATCTCCTTTGTACTTACTTCCAAGCACCTTAAAACTGTGCCCTCTCATGCTAGCCATTTCAGCCCTGGGAAAAAGCCTCTGACTATCCACACGATCAATGCCTCTCATTATCTTATACACTTCTATCAGGTCACCTCTCATCCTCCATTGCTCCAAGGAGAAAAGGCCAAGTTCACACAATCTATTCTCGTAAGGCATGCTCCCCAATCCAGGCAACATCCTTGTAAATCTTTTCTGCACCCTTTCTATAGTTTCCACATCCTTCCTGTAGTGAGGTGACCAGAACTGAGCACAGTACTCCAAGTGGGGTCTGACCAGGGTCCTGTACAGCTGCAACATTACCTCTCGGCTCTTAAACTCAGTCCCACAGTTGATGAAGGCCAAAGCTTTCTTAACCAGAGAGTCAACCTGCGCAGCAGCTTTGAGTGAGCTATTGACTTAGACCCAAGATCCCTCTGATCCTCCACACTGCTAAGAGTCTTACCATTAATACTACATTCTGTCATCATTTTTGACCTACCGAAATGAACCACCTCACACTTATCTGGGTTGAACTCCATCTGCCAATTCTTATCCCAGTTTTGCATCCTATCGATGTCCCACTGTAACCTCTGACAGTCCTCCACACTATCCATAACACCCCCAACCATTGTGCATCAGCAATTTTACTAACCCATCCCTCCACTTCCTCATCCAGGTCATTTATAAAAATCACAAAGAGTAAGGGTTCCAGAACAGATCCCTGAGGCACTCCATTGGTCACTGACCTCCCTGTAGAATATAACCCATCTACAACCACTCTTTGCCTTTTGTGGGCAAGAAAATTCTAGATCCTCTTGGATCTCATGCTTCCTTACTTTCTCAATAAGCCTTGCATGGGGTACCTTATCAAATTCCTTGCTGAAATCCATCTATGTTACATCTCCTGCTCTTCCTTCATCAATGTGTTTAGTCTCATCCTCAAAAATTTCAATCAGGCTCATAAGGCACAACCTGCCTTTGACAAAGCCATGGCTAAAGCTATTCATAATCATATTATGCCTCTCCAAATGTTCATTAATCTTGCTTGTCTGGATCTTCTCCATCAACTTACCAACCACTGAAGTAAGACTCACTGGTCTATGATTTCTTGGGCTATCTCTACTCCCTTTCTTGAATAAGGGAACAACATCCGCAACCTTCCAATCCTCCGGAACCTCTCCCCTCCCCATTGATGATGCTAAGATCGTTACCAGAGGCTCAGCAATCTCCTCCCTGGGGTATATCTCATCTTGTCCCAGCGAATTATCCAACTTGATGCTTTCCAAAAGCTCCAGCACATCCTCTTTCTTAATGTCTATATGCTCAAGCTTTTCAGTCCACTGTCAGTCAACCCTACAACTGCCAAGGTCCTTTTCCGTAGAGAATACTGAAGCAAAGTATTCATTAAGTACCTCTGCTATCTCCTTCAGTTCCATACACACTTTTCCACTGTCACACTTGATTGGTCCTATTCTCTCACTTCTTATCCTCTTGCTCTTCACATACTTGTAGAATGCCTTGGGGTTTTCCTTAGTCCTGTCCGCCAAGGCCTTCTCATGGCCCCTTCTGGCTCTCCTAATTTCATTCTTAAGCTTTTTCCTGCTAACCTTATGATTTTCAAGATCTATAACATTACCTAGTTTTTCTGAACCTTTTGTAAGCTTTTCTTTTCTTCTTGTCTAGATTTATTACAGCCTTTGTACACCACGGTTCCTGTACTCCACCATTCCTTTCCTGTCTCATTGGAACGTACCTATGCAGAACTCCACACAAATATCCCCTGAATATTTGCCACATTTCTTCCGTATATTTCCCTAACATCTGTTTCCAATTTATGCTTCCAAGTTCCTGCCTGATAGCCTCATATTTCCCCTTACTCCAATTAAATGCTTTCCTAACTTGTCTGTTCTGATCCCTCTCCAGTGCTGTGGTAAAGGAGATAGCATTGTGATCACTATCTCTAAAATGTTCTCCCACTGAGAGATCTGACACCTGATTTCCCAATACAAAATCAAGTGCAGCCTTTCCTCTTGTGGCTTATTTATATATTGCGTCAAGAAACCTTCCTGAACACACCTAACAAACTCCACCCCATCTAAACCTCTTGCTCTAGGGAGATGCCAATGAATATTTGAAAAGCAGGGAAAAGAGGAGAGCAGCATTGATAGGGGATTCGATAGTTAGGGGGTCAGATAAGAGGTTCTGTGGGAGAGATCGAGAATCCCGGATGGTCTGTTGCTTCCCTGGTGCCAGGGTCTGCGATATCTTGGATCAAGTTCTCAGTATTCTCAAGAGGGATGGTGAGCAGCCAGATGTCGTGGTCCATGTAGAGACCAATGACGTGGATAGGAAGAAGGAGGAGGTCCTGCAAAGAGAGTTTAGGGAATTAGGTGCAAAGTTGAAGGACAGGACCTCCGGGGGGGGGGGGGGGGGCAATCTCAGGATTGCTACCAGTGCCACATGCTAGTGAGGCTAGAAATAGGAAGATAATGCAGCTAAATAAGGAGTTGGTGCAGGAGGGAGGCTTCATGTTTCTGGACAATTGGGCCTTGTTCCAGGGAAGGTGGGACCTGTTCCGATGGGATGGTTTGCACCTGAACTGGAAGGGGTCTAACATTCTTGCAGGAAGGTTTGCTAATGCTGCTCTGGGTGGTTTAAACTAGATTTGCAGGGGGAGGGGAACCAAAATGTTAGAGCAGATAGTGAGGTGGAGGAGGATAAAGGTCATGCGAGAATTGCAAGTATAGTGCATGGAGTAAAGCCAGATGTAGCATACAAAGAGGCTTTGAGGAAAGAGAAGCAGAATAAAGGGTGTAAAGGTAGTAAGGTAGAAGGGCTAAAGTGAGTGTACTTCAATGCAAGAAGCATCAGGAACAAAGGTGATGAACTGAGAGCTTGGATACATATATGGAATTATGATGTAGTGGCCATTACAGAGACTTGGCTGGCACCCGGGCAGGAATGGATTCTCAATATTCCTGGATTTAAAAGGGTTAGAGAGGGGGATAAAGGAGAGGAGGGATGACATTACTGGTCAGGGATACTATTACAGCTACAGAAAGGGTGGATAATGTAGCAGGATACTCTTTTGAGTCAGTATGGGTGGAAGTCAGGAACAGGAAGGGAGCAGTTACTCTACTGGGGGTATTCTATAGGCCCCCTGGTAGCAATAGAGATACTGAAGAGCAGATTGGGAGGCAGATTTTGGAAAGGTGTAAAAATAACAGGGTTGTTATCATGGGTGACTTTAAGTTCCCTAATAATGACTGGCACCTGATTATTTCCAAGGGTTTAGACGGGGCAGAGTTTGTTAAGTGTGTCCAGGATGGATTTCTGTCACAGTATGTTGACAGGCTGACTGGGGGAATGCCATACTAGATCTAGTATTAGGTAACGAACTGGGTCAGGTCACAGATCTCTCAGTGGGTGAGCATCTGGGGGACAGTGATCACCGCTCCCTGACCTTTAACATTATCATGGAAAAGGATAGAATCAGAGAGGACAGGAAAATTTTTAATTGGGGAAGGGAAAATTATGAGGCTATAAGGCTAGAACTTGTGAGTGTGAATTGGGATGATGTTTTTGCAGGGAAATGTACTATGGACGTGTTGGTTGATGTTTAGGGATCTCTTGTTAGGGATAAATTTGTCCCAGTGAGGAAGATAAAGAATGGTAGGGTGAAGTAACCATGGCTGACAAGTGAGGTGGAAAATCTAGTCAGGTGGAAGAAGGCAGCATACGTGAGGTTTAGGAAGCAAAGATCAGATGGGGCTATTGAGGAATATAGGGTAGCAAGAAAGGAGCTTAAGAAGGGGCTAAGGAGAGCAAGAAGGGGGCATGAGAAGGCCTTGGTGAGTAGGGTAAAGGAAAACCCCAAGGCATTCTTCAATTATGTGAAGAATAAAAGGATGACAGGAGTGAAGGTAGGACCGATTAGAGATAAAGGTGGGAAGATGTGCCTGGAGGCTGTAGAAGTGAACAAGGTCCTCAATGAATACTTCTCTTCAGTATTCACCAATGAGCGGGAACTTGATGACGGTGAGGACAATATGAGTGAGGGTGATGTTCTGGAGCATCTTGATATTAAGGGAGAGGAGGTGTTGGATTTGTTAAAATACGTTAGGACAGATAAGTCCCTGGGGCCTGACGGAATATTTTCCAGACTGCTCCATGAGTCAAGGGAAGAGATTGCTGAACCTCTGGCTAGGATCTTTATGTCCTTGTTGTCCACAGGAATGGTACCAGAGGACTGAAGGGAGGCGAATGTTGTCCCCTTGTTCAAAAAAGGTAGTAGGGTTAGTCCAGGTAACTATAGACCAATGAACCTTACGTCTGTGGTGGGAAAGCTGTTGGAAAAGATTCTTAGATATAGGATCTATGGGCATTTAGAGAATCATGGTCTGATCAGGGACAGTCAGCATGGCTTTGTGAAGGGCAGATCATGTCTAACAAGCCTGATAGAGTTCTTTGAGGAGGTGACCAGGCATATAGATGAGGGTAGTGCAGTGGATGTGATCTACATGGATTTTAGTAAGGCATTTGACAAGGTTCCACACGGTAGGCTTATTCAGAAAGTCAGAAGGCATGGGATCCAGGGAAGTTTGCCCAGGTGGATTCAGAATTGGCTTGCCTGCAGAAAGCAGAGGGTTGTGGTGGAGGGAGTACATTCAGATTGGAGGGTTGTGACTAGTGATGTCCCACAAGGATCTGTTCTGGGACCTCTACTTTTCGTGATTTTTATTAATGACCTGGATGTGGCGGTAGAAGGGTGGGTTGGCAAGTTTTCAGATGACACAAAGGTTGGTGGTGTTGTGGACAGTGTAGAGGATTGTCAAAGATTTCAGAGAGACATTGATAGGATGCAGAAGTGGGCTGAGAAGTGGCAGATGGAGTTCAACCCGGAGAAGTGTAAGATGGTACACTTTGGCAGGACAAACCCCAAGGCAGAGTACAATGGCAGGATACTTGGTAGTGTGGAGGAGCAGAGGGATCTGGGGGTACATGTCCACAGATCCCTGGAAGTTGCCTCACAGGTAGATAGGGTAGTTAAGAAAGCTTTCATAAGTCGAGGGACAGAGTTTAAGAGATGCGATGTAATGATGGAGCTCTATAAAACTCTGGTTAGACCACACTTGGAGTACTGTGTCCAGTTCTGGTCGCTTCACTATAGGAAGGATGTGGAAGTATTGGAAAGGATACAGAGGAGATTTGCCAGGAGACTGCCTGGTTTAGAGAGTATGGATTATGATCAGAGATTAAGGGAGCTAGGGCTTTACTCTTTGGAGAGAAGGAGGATGAGAGGAGACATGATAGAGGTGTGCAAGATATTAAGAGGAATAGACAGAGTGGACAGCCAGCGCCTCTTCCCCAGGGCACCACTGCTCAGTACAAGAGGACATGGCTTTAAGATAAGGGGAGGGAAGTTCAAGGGGGATATTAGAGGAAGGTTTTTTACTCAGAGAGTGGTTGGTGCGTGGAATGCACTGCCTGAGTCAATGGTGGAGGCAGATATACTAGTGAAATTTAAGAGACTACTAGACAGGTATATGGAGGAATTTAAGGTGGGAGGTTATATGGGAGGCAGGGTTTAAGGGTCGGCACAACATTGTGGGTCAAAGGGCCTGTACTGTGCTGTACTATTCTATGTTCTATAGTTAAAATCTTCCACCACAACAACCCTGTTGTTATTTCCAGAATCTGTCTCCCTATCTGCTCCTCAATATCTCTGTTACTATTGGGTGGTCTATAAAAAACACCCAGCAGAGTTATTGACCCCTTCCTTTTCCTAACTTGCACCCACAGAGACTCCAGAGACAATCCCTCCATGACATCCTCCTTTTCTGCAGCCATGACACTATCTCTGATCAACAGTGCCACTCCCCCACCTCTTTTGTCTCCCTCCCTGTCCTTTCTGAAACATCTAAAACCTGGTACTCTAAGTAACCATTCCTTCCCTTGAACCATCCAAGTCTCTGTGATGGCCACAACATCATAGATCCAAGTACAGATCCACGCTCTAAGCTCATCCGCTTTGTCTATGATGCTTCTTGCATTAAAATAGACAGATCTCAAACCATCAGTCTGAGTGCATACCTTCTCTATCAGCTGCCTATCCTCCCTCTCACACTGCCTACCATCTTTCTCTACTTGTGAGCCAACCTCCCTTTCCTTTGTCTCATCAGTTCAGTTCCCATCCCCCCCCCTCAGCAATTCTAGTTTATACACTCCCCAATAGCCTTAGGAAACCTCCCTGCCAGGATATTAGTCTCTCTGGGATTCAAATGCCACCCATGCTTTTTGTACAGGTCACTCCTGCCCCAAAAGAGCACCAGTAGGAGTGGAGCCCACGGCCGAACAGGGGAAACCTCACCTGGTCTGAACATGATTGACAGATTGATAACTCTTCTCGATTCTGTCCATGCAAACAAAGTGGTAGGATGTGAGGCTCCTAACTTATAATATGGAAGTAGAGAAAGGACTGGCCGTGAAGGGATTTGTAAGGTGCTCACAATGGGACACAACAACAACAGCAGATTTGATTTATGCATCACTTTTGTTTTGGAAAGTCTAAAATGTTCCACAGAGAAGTAACAGTAGGCTGTCAAAGAGGGTGAGACAAGTTTGGTTAAAGTTTGGAGGAAGAGATGAGTTTTAGAGAGGGTTTTAAGGCAGAATGAAAGTTGGAGGTTTTGGCATGTGTTTCCAGAGCTTAGGTTTCAGATGGAGTAAAAGGAGGTCACATTTGCTTGAACAGAAAACTGTTGATGGGTTGCAGGACAAGAATGATGATGAATGGGCAAATGAAGTAATGGTAATGACAGACACATCCAATACGTGCAGGTTAAAGTTCTGGAAACCTTATATTTTAGCCATGGAAGCCACAGCTTTGTAGGTTAAAATGTCAGTTGAAAATACTTCAGCCAGTGCTTTTTTTTATGTGACCTTAAGTTTATATTTTCAACACTATTTCAAACCACCTTCTGTTTGATATATGGCATAAACAGATAAAATATTAAGGTTGTTAATGAAAAGCAATTAGTTGGACCAGCAATGTTATCTGCTATGAAATTTTAGTTACCTTGATACTTTTATAAAGAACCCCAATTTTCAATTTGACCTTCTGTTTAGGCATTTTTTTCCGCTAATTTTTTCTATAGTTTTGCTCTGCATTGCATTATACACTTTTAAAAATTTCATACCCAGGCTTTACAATGAATTTGACAACACAGTCCAGGTACAGTTCTCCTATTTTCATCAACAGAACCACTCAACTGGAAGCCCTGCGGCACTATTCTCTTCCATCTCCAATGACCATCATGAAACTCCCCAGCATATTTGCCTGTGGCTCTCTGACTTGGAAACTGGATTTTTAGACAGAAAATGAAAGTTGAAAATGAAAATAAAAATGAAAAGTAATACTATAAAATATAGTTGGGGAAGAGCTTCCAGTAGAAGTGGTAGAGGCAGGTTCGGTATTGTTATTTAAAGTAAAATTGGATAGGTATATGGACAGGAAAGGAATGGAGGGTTATGGGCTGAGTGCGGTCGGTGGGACTAGGTGAGAGTAAGCATTCGGCACGGACTAGAAGGGCCGAGATGGCCTGTTTCCGTGCTGTAATTGTTATATGGTTATATAAGAGTATTAGAACACTGAGCACATTGTACAAATGGAAATAAGAAACAGCTCATAACAAGATAATCATCTTAAATGGTCCCTTGTGATCGACGATGACTTTGCATTCTCTGGTGCTGAGGGTGCTGAAATAGCCGATAAGGCAAATGTGCACCCTACAAACTCTGTTGCAGGTTGGGTAGCAGGTGCCTAATGACACAAGAGGGTAGCTAGTTTCTGGGGTGATCTGAAGTTCACACTGGGCTTCAGTGTATCCCAACACATGAAGTCAAGTCAAGTCAAGTCACTTTTTATTGTAATTTCGACCATAACTGCTGGTACAGTACACAGTAAAAATGAGACAACGTTTTTCAGGACCATGGTGCTACATGAAACAATACAAAAACTACACTGAACCTACATAAAACAACACAAAAACTACACTAGACTACAGACCTACACAGGACTGCATAAAGTGCACAAAACAGTGCAGGCAGTACAATAAAGACAATAGGCACAGTAGAGGGCAGTAGGCTGGTGCAGTCTAGGCTTTGGGTAATGAGGAGTCTGATGGCTTGGGGGAAAAAACTGTTACACAGTCTGGTCGTGAAAGCCCGAATGCTTCTGTTTAGTGCCTTTTGCCAGATGGCAGGAGGGAGAAGAATTTGTATGAGGGGTGCATGGGATCCTTCATAATGCTGTTTGCTTTGCGGATGCAGCGTGTAGTGTAAATGTCCGTAATGGCGGGAAGAGAGACTCCGATGATCTTCTCAGCCTACCTCACTATCCGCTGCAGGGTCTTGTGATCTGAGACGGTACAATTCCCGAACCAGGCAGTGATGCAGCTGATCAGGATGCTCTCAATACAACCCCTGTAGAATGTGGTGAGGATGGGAGTGGCCTCATGCCTAAAGGTTCTTATTGTCACAGTTGGCAGAGACTATCATGTTCAATAATGAGGGAGAGTGCAGAGCCACCCAGAAACAGCTTTGCACGATAGTCAACTGAACTTTATTGATAATCATGTGAACTCTTCCCATATGGAGTGTCTAACTGAGTGGCACAGGAATAACATTATTAATTACCACAACATCTCCCCTTCATGGCAAAAAAAGATCTAGGGATGTACTTCTTGTCTATAGAACTGAATTGAAATTGTAGTCACTGAAACTGAGTGATTCAGTTCACTTTATCCATAGCACGTAACCTATGCTCCTTACAGAATTGCCAACATTATAACTGTCTTTCTTTTTGTTTTTAGGTCACTCTCTTTCTCTTGGTTGTCTTCCCTTTTTTCAACCAATTCTCTTTTGTTTTAAAGAACAGTCTTATTTTGTGAAATGTTTTCAACATTAGAACCCTTTTAAAAAAGCATTATGGTAAATCTAATGGAACGTAAACACGAGGAAATCTGCAGATGCTGGAAATTCAAGCAATGGAAGTCAGGATAGACTACCTGAATATTCTGGCAAAGTGAGAGAACTGTTCTGCCTCTTTAGTCACTCGCACTAAGCTATTAGGCTATGGAGTCTATCTTGCGGTAGGACAGATGAACAACCCAATCTGGTATAGGTTCCTGGTTCACTTGAATGTGAGGGTGACCAATATTCTTATGGGTAGATTTACTAGAGCTGTTGGGAGTGGTTTAAACTAATGTACAGGGGAATGGGAACCAGCATGATAGAGCTGAGGATGAGCCAACAGGTTTACAAGCAGATGATGGGTGTAACATGAATGTAAGGAAGGACAAGCCAATAATTGGGTACAAATGCAGACAGAGCAAAGAGTTAACTTGTACCACAGAGGCAAAACTCAAAAAGATGGTGTGGCTCTGTTGGCAAGAAATGGAATTACGGTACATCTTTAGAAAGAGGAGATATAGGGTCAAAAAATGCTAAATCTTTGTGAGTGAAGTTAAGAAATTGCAAGGGTAAAAAAACCATTATGGGAATCATATACAGTATGTGCCAAAATGTGGGGTTGAGATTGCAAAGGTTGCTGGTCAAAGCATGTAATAAGGGTAATATCACAATTGTAATTACCCTGTGCCTGTGCCACGCGACAGTGAGAGTAGGAATGGAATGAGGTGGAGGATGAATGCGTGGTTGAGGGATTGGAGCAGGGGGCAGGGATTCAAGTTTCTGGATCATTGGGACCTCTTCTGGGGCAGGCGTGACCTGTTCAAGAAGGACAGGTTACACTTGAATCCTGGGGGGACCAATATCCTAGCGGGGAGGTTTGCTAGGGCTACAGGGCAGACTTTAAACTAGTAAGATGGGGGGGGGGGGCGGAAATCAATTTGAGGAAACTATGAGAGAGGAGGTTAGTTCACCAGTAGAGCAAGTAAGTAGACAGTGTGTGAGGGAGGAAAGGCAGGTGATGGAGAAGGGATGCGCTCAGCCCGAAGTTGTAGGGGAGAAGAAAGAAAAGGATAATAAATTTGAATGCATTGCTAGGGATGAAAAGAGAGGAGGAGGTGGAGAGTATCTTAAATGTATCTATTTTAATGCTAGGAGCATTGTAAGAAAGGTGGATGAGCTTAAAGTGTGGATTGATACCTGGAATTATGATGTTGTAGCTATTAGTGAAACATGGTTGCAGGAAGGGTGTGATTGGCAACTAAATATTCCTGGATTTAGTTGCTTCAGGTGTGATAGAGTAGGAGGGGCCAGAGGAGGAGGTGTTGCATTGCTTGTCCGAGAAAATCTTATGGCGGTGCTTTGGAAGGATAAATTACAGAGCTCCTCTAGGGAGGCTATTTGGGTGGAATTGAGGAATGGGAAAGGTGTAGTAACACTGATAGGAGTGTATTATAGGCCACCTAATGGGGAGCGTGAGTTGGAAGAGCAAATGTGTAAGGAGATAGCAGATATTTGTAGTAAACACAAGGTGGTGATTGTGGGAGATTTTAATTTTCCACACATAGATTGGGAAGCTCATTCTGTAAAAGGGCTGGATGGTTTAGAGTTTGTGAAATGTGTGCAGAATAGTTTTTTGCAACAATACATAGAAGTACCGACTAGAGATGGGGCAGTGTTGGATCTCCTGTTAGGGAATGCAATAGGTCAGCTGACAGATGTATGTGTTGGGGAGCACTTCGGGTCCAGTGATCACAATAGCATTAGCTTCAATATAATTATGGAGAAGGACAGGACTGGACCTAGAGTTGAGATTTTTGATTGGAGAAAGGCTAACTTTGAGGAGATGCGCAGGGATTTAGAGAGAGTAGATTGGGTCAAGTTGTTTTATGGGAAGGATGTAATAGAGAAATGGAGGTCATTTAAGGGTGAAATTATGAGGGTACAGAATCTTTATGTTCCTGTTCGGTTGAAAGGAAAGGTTAAAGGTTTGAAAGCGCCATGGTTTTCAAGGGATATTAGAAACTTGGTTCGAAAAAAGAGGGATGTCTACAATAGATATAGGCAGCATGGAGTAAAGGAATTGCTCGAGGAATATAAAGAATGTAAAAGGAAACTTAAGAAAGAGATTAGAAAAGCTAAAAGAAGTTACGAGTTTGGTTTGGCAAATAAGGTGGAAGTAAATCCGAAAGGCTTCTACAGTTATATTAAAAGCAAGAGGATAGTGAGGGATAAAATTGGTCCCTTAGAGAATCAGGGTGGTCAGCTATGTGTGGAGCTGAGGGAGATGGGAGAGATTTTGAACGATTTCTTCTCTTCGGTATTCACTAAGGAGAAGGATATTGAATGGTGTAAGGTGTGGGAAACAAGTAAGGAAGTTATGGAACCTATGACAATTAAAGAGGTGGAAGTACTGGCGCTTTTAAGAAATTTAAAAGTGGATAAATCTCCGGGTCCTGACCGGATATTCCCCAGGACCTTGAGGGAAGTTTGTGTAGAGATAGCAGGAGCTCTGACGGAGATCTTTCAGATGTCATTAGAAACGGGGATTGTGCCGGAGGATTGGCGTATTGCTCATGTGGTTCCATTGTTTAAAAAGGGTTCTAGAAGTAAGCCTGACAATTATAGACCTGTCAGTTTGACATCAGTGGTGGGTAAATTAATGGAAAGTATTCTTAGAGATAGTATTTATAATTATCTGGATAGACAGGATCTGATTAGGAGTAGCCAGCATGGATTTGTGCGTGGAAGGTCATGTTTGACAAACCTTATTGAATTTTTTGAAGTAGTTACGAGGAATGTTGACGAGGGTAAGGCAGTGGATATAGTCTATATGGACTTCAGCAAGGCCTTTGACAAAGTTCCACATGGAAGGTTAGTTAAGAAGGTTCAGTCGTTAGGTATTAATGCTGGAGTAATAAAATGGATTCAACAGTGGCTAGATGGGAGATGCCAGAGAGTAGTGGTGGATAATTGTTTATCGGGATGGAAGCCAGTGACTAGCGGGGTGCCTCAGGGATCTGTTTTGGGCCCAATGTTGTTTGTAATATACATAAATGATCTGGATGATGGGGTGGTAAATTGGATTAGTAAGTATGCTGATGATACTAAGGTAGGAGGTGTTGTGGATAATGAGGTGGGTTTTCAAAGCTTGCAGGGAGATTTATGCCGGTTAGAAGAATGGGCTGAACGTTGGCAGATGGAGTTTAATGCTGAGAAGTGTGAGGTTCTACATTTTGGCAGGAATAATCCAAATAGAACATACAGGGTAAATGGTAGGGCATTGAGGAATGCAGTGGAACAGAGAGATCTAGGAATAACAGTGCATAGTTCCCTGAAGGTGGAGTCTCATGTAGATAGGGTGGTGAAGAAGGCTTTTGGAACGCTGGCCTTTATAAATCAGAGCATTGAGTACAGAAGTTGGGATGTAATGTTAAAATTGTACAAGGCATTGGTAAGGCCAAATTTGGAATATTGTGTACAGTTCTGGTCACCGAATTATAGGAAAGATATCAATAAATTAGAGAGAGTGCAGAGACGATTTATTAGGATGTTACCTGGGTTTCAGCACTTAAGTTACAGAGAAAGGTTGAACAAGTTAGGTCTCTATTCATTGGAGCGTAGAAGGTTGAGGGGGGATTTGATCGAGGTATTTAAAATGTTGAGAGGGATAGATAGAGTTGACGTGAATAGGCTGTTTCCATTGAGAGTAGGGGAGATTCAAACGAGAGGACATGATTTGAGAGTTAGGGGGCAAAAGTTTAAGGGAAACACGAGGGGGTATTTCTTTACTCAGAGAGTGATAGCTGTGTGGAATGAGCTTCCTGTAGAAGTAGTAGAGGCCAGTTCAGTTGTGTCATTTAAGGTAAAATTGGATAGGTATATGGACAGGAAAGGAGTGTAGGGTTATGGGCTGAGTGCGGGTAGGTGGGACTAGGTGAGATTAAGAGTTCGGCACGGACTAGGAGGGCCGGAATGGCCTGTTTCCGTGCTGTGATTGTTATATGGTTATATGGTTATATATGGTAATTGGGGACTTCAATATGTAAAGGGATTGGTGTCAGACTGCAAGAGAGGGAATTTATTGAATGCCTATGAGATGACTTTTTAGAGCAGCTTGTGCTTAAACCTACCCAGAGCTTATTCGGGAGCTTAATGTAAAGGAACCCTTAAGAGGCAGTGATGATAATATGATTGAATTCATACTGCAGTTTGAGAGGGAGAAGCACAAGTCACTTGTATCAATATCACAATTGAATAAAGGGAACTACAGAGGCATGAGAGAGGAACTTGCCCAGGTGGTTTGGAGGAAGATACTGGTAGGGATGACGGCAGAGCAGAGATGGCTGAAGTTTCTGGGAACAGTTCACAAGGTGCCAGATAGATATGTCCCACAGAGGAAGAAGTTCTCAAATGGCAGGGGTAGGCAACCGTGGCTGACAAATGATGTTAAGGTCTGCATAAAAGCCAAGGGAAGGGAACATAGGGTAGCAAAAGTGAGGGACGTGGATGATTGGGAAACTTTTAAAATCTAACGAAAGGCAACTAAAAAAGCTATAAAAAGGGAAAAGATGAAATATGAGGGCAGACTAGCCAATAATATAGAGCAGGATAGAAAAAGTTTTTTCACTTATATAAAGAGTAAAAAAGATTAGAGTTGATATTGGACCACTGGAAAATGATGCTGGTGAGGTAGTAATGGGGAACAAAGAGATGGCAGATGAACTTAAGGGTACCTTGCATCTGTCTTCACTGTGGAAGACATTTGCAGTGTGCTGGAGGTCTGTGAGTGTCAGGGAGAGTGCCATTGCTATTACAAAG